>NW_015114584.1:46224-65425 GCF_001443285.1 Poecilia latipinna
AAGATCCGTTAATGGCTTCTGCAGGCGTTATTATGTTTCCAACTTTCACCGCTAGATGTCGACAAACTACCGCTGACAGCAGGAGTTGACCGGAAGCTTTGACAGCGTGCTGTCCAGCAGAAGCACAACAATGAGAGCGATTATCCAGAGGGTGACCAAAGCGAGTGTGACAGGTGAGCTAGGAATGAGCCGAGCTGACGGAGTTGGAATCTGTAACTGAAATACACGAAGACAATCAGCAGACAGCCGGTAGTAGCTGTCATGACCAGCTAGCCGAGTTAGCCCCGTTAGCATTAGCATCCCAGTTGAAATGAGTGGGGCGGCGTCAGACCGCGGCTAACTGGGGGAAACTAAAATAGTTGACTTTTAGCTGAAGGGAAACAAGTTAGTGCAACTGAGAAATTGTGAATATGACGTTTTATACAGACGCAATTAATCCTGTTGGATGTAGGCAGCCTTGTTGTTTTAGAGTAATGGTTACAAGAGTTCAGTTTCACTTTATTCACTCAAACTCCTGTTTACAACCGCTGCTCAGATTCAGATTGACATGGACTCAATTCAGCCAATAAAATGTTTATTTTAGGTCTGTTGAAGAGTCACAGAGGTTAAGACTGCTAGAAAAAAATAAAAGGGCACAATAAGAAAACTCAGAGCTGTAGTATTTAAAAATATATTTTAGAAATTACTCTTAATAATTCTAAATATCATTACAAATACACTGAAATAATAATTATTAAATGACATTACAATTAAAATGGCATTTTTATAATAATATTGATAATAGTAGTTACTGTTTTTATTTTAATAACTGATATTTTATTTTTATTTTTGTAACTTAATTGATTAATACAATTAATAGAATTTGCAAGAAGAACATAACAGCCTCTGAGGGCTGCCACTGTTCTTTTATTCTGATAATATATAGAATACTTTATTATTTATTTATGAAATTAGGGCATTGCTTATTAATTTGTCATCAGGAAGCATCAATGTAAATATGCAGGAGTTAAGCACAAGAGCTAGTTTTCATTCATTGTCCAAAGGCATTTGACAAAGGAAGCATTTGACAAAGAACAGAATAACACAAACATCACAAAAATTTAGATGTTTTTTCTTTCTTTCTTTTTTACACTAAAGGGAAAATTATTTATTGGATACCAGTAACTAAATTGTAAATTTGCAGTTATTCTTCACCCTGGAAGAATAACTAAGTATAGACAACAAATGGAGGGATGAATCCTTTCAAATGAAATGATGAAATATTTGTTTACAATCTCTGTTATATTTTTCTTCTTTTTCTAACAATGATAAATTCTTAATGCTGTCCATTACTCACACTGCTGCTGAAAATAAACCCAAAAATCTCCTGGCAGGCGAACGTTCAGCAGAACTTCGCCGTGCAGGTGAACCAGAGCTCTGAACTGTGTGAGCACAAAGAGTTCTTGAATTCCTGGGTGTGGTAGAAAGGCCGTGTGTCTGTTTTCATTGTCCTGCAGTGGGAGAGGAGCAGGTCAGCTCCATTGGACGGGGAATCTGTGTCTTGCTCGGGATTTCTGCAGACGACACGCAGAGAGATGCTGAGTACATGTAAGTCTAAATCAGTCCTACAAACATGTCCATAGATACAGATGAAATAAACTTTGAGTCAATCTGCTTCTTCACCTCCTCATGAGCACTGTGTGTTTTCAGGGTCAGAAAGATCCTGAACCTGCGTCTGTTTGAGGATGAGAGCGGCCGGGCGTGGGCTAAGAGTGTCATGGACAGGGAGTTGGAGGTGTTGTGTGTGAGCCAGTTCACCCTGCAGTGCATCCTGAAGGGCAACAAGCCGGACTTCCACGCCGCCATGCCGGCAGAGCTCGCCCAGCCCTTCTACAACAGCATCCTGGAGAGCATGAGGAGCGCCTACAGGCCAGAGCTCATCAAAGGTGGGCGGGATCTCAACGGGCGATGAGGCTTTAAACCATCACTTCTGAGTGAACTGAGAGGAAAAGCTGCAGAATGGATCTGAATCTGCTAAATCTTTAACACATCATCATCGTTCAATTAAACGATTAGCTCTGTGATGGTCCACTGTAGTCAAAAAGACTGGACTCAGTTGGTACTGAGGACTCCAAAGTCTTACAGCAGCTGTCAGAACTGCCAGGAAGATTCCCTCTCTGAGGCCATTGCTGATGTGTTGAGACTAATAATGCACCGGTCCACTTTGTTCACTTCTGGTACTGATTTAAATATCTGAGGTTCAGTATTGGCCATATTTAGTCAATACGGCCAATACTGTACTGACTTGAAACATTTTTTTTTTGTAAAGACGGACATAAATTCACATTTATGAAAACTGATGCACTGTTATGTGATAACTGTGCACCAGTGCAGCACATTTTAACACACAGATAGCTTCACAAGCTGGTTAAACATGCAAAAACAACACAACTTTAATTTGTTCCATCAGTGCAATTAGGAGTAAAATACATAATAAATAAACTAAAACTGACAAAAACGGCGCCACTTCATCAGATATGTAAAAATAAATGACAAACCTTTCAAATGGTTCAGGAAGTGCAATAAGGAATTGTAAAATAATGCAAAATAAATAATAAAGCTTGACGTCACTCGGAGCACAAAGCATAGAACTAGGCTGAATAGATCCACCCTTACAGGACACATTGTCACTCACACCCAATCTAGAATTTTTTTTCTAATATCGGGTCCGATACAGATATTGATAACGGATCAGTTCATCTCTAGCTGAGATAGAACTTTATTCTTCAGTGCTGCAGACTGACCAAACCTCAGCTTCTGCTCAGGATGATCCATTAATCAATGTATTGATCAGAAGAACATTTCTATACTGACTGAGGTTTTATGGAAATAATGTTGGAAAAAGACCTGATTCCTAAAGCCCTAAATAGGCATAAAGGTTTCTTTATGGAAACCTTCAGGTATGAAATCACTGAAATGAAATGGACATTTGAGAACATTCATGTCATAATGTGACAACATGGCTGTTTTCAAAGTCGGGTTTATTGTCGCCGATTGGAGCCGCGTCTCCTCCAGCGTCTCGTTTCCTCACAGTTAAAATGAAAGTGTGCATTTTTCCTCCGTTGCGTGGTTTGGAGCGGCGTTGGCGGCAGGGGGATGCCAACGCCGTGTCATTGTGGCGGTCAGGCGGCTGCAGCGGCGGTGGCAGTGAACTGGGTTAGCCCACTGGGGAGCAGGTGAGGAGGACACCTCGTCCCAGCAAAGGGAGGCGTGAGGCTTCCTAATTAGCCCCCCTCCCCACCGCCTCCAGAGAGGGAAACATGATGATGCATCAGTTTTCTCCCACAGCTTCATTGTGCAGATGGTGTCATCAATCTAAAGAAACCAGCGAGAAGAAAGGAGAGCAGTTCGAGTGAAACTTACTGTCCTTGTCCGCCTCTTTTCATCTTTCCTCTGTTAGCTGCAGCCGAACTCGGCTAGCACATGAAAAACACGTGATTTATCGTCCTCCATTTTGTTTTCCAGACGGGAAGTTTGGGGCGTCCATGCAGGTCAACATCCAGAACGACGGTCCGGTTACCGTGGAGCTGACGTCACCGGCTGCTCCCACAGACTCCAAACAGGTACCCAGTCATCTTCATCACCCCGTCATCTTCATCAGTGGAGCTCAGATTAAGAGCAGTGACACTCATAAGGCAGATTTTATTTTTTATTTCTTCAGATTTTGTTTAAAATCTGCTAAACTTTCTAGTTAAAGCAGATCAATCAATCAATCCAATCAGGAGAGCAACTGTCCCGTCCTTGCTCTGCCTGTGCTCCCATAGAGGGCGCTCTACCCTATTCCGAGTCAACCAGTATTGGGCAGAGGACCCAAATATTGTCACGTCAGAGCAGCACTACTTCAGCATATTTCTATTCAAGTAAAAGTAAAAAGTAGCCATTCAAAAAATTACTAAATTAAAAGTAAAAAAAAGTGTTTGGTAAAAAGTTTACTCAGGTTCTGAGTAACTGATCAAAACTTCAATCATCTAATGTTTAAAATGTGTGTGCTGCAGCAGAGGCGGTGTGTTTATGCTGCAGCCGTGGCGGTGAGGCGGTGTGTTTAAGCTGCAGCCGTGGCGGTGAGGCGGTGTGTTTATGCTGCAGACAGTGAAGTGGGATGGGCTGCAGATGATTGACGGCGCTGAGCCACACATGCAGTCTGCAGGGAGCTTTCTGCAGGACTCCTCCTCTTGGGAGCCCGTCGCTTTTTAAAACATGAACGCTTCATAAAACAAGGATTCATCAGGATTCCTCCTCTGAGCATCAGAAACAGTTAATATCAGTTCAGACATTCATGCTGGGAGGCAGCGCCGCTTTACAGCAGTTCTTCTGACATTAGATTTATGTGTGACTTGATTTGTGTTTTACATCGTAGGACTGACAATAAATGGCTAATTATTGAAGACCTAATGTATCTGTTGCACACAGGATGAATTTTAGAGGCTTGTCGAAGGTCTAAGATGTGGCGTTGGCAAGAAATGATGGATTTAAGCCATTTATTTTCCAGATTAAGAGTATTTGTGCTTTAAAAAGCTTTAGATTCAGGTGCAAACTCTTCAAGAGTTATTGGAATCTTTAGAAACTATTTTAGTTACATCACATTTGGATCTCCAATATTTTTTACTTAATTTAATTAAAAAATATTTATCCCAAAGGGAAGTTAAATGTTGTAACTTGTGTTGTCCAAGTGTGTGGATGGCGATGCTTTGAGCAGGAAGGCTCTCCAATAGCAGTCAGTCTTGCAACAAATCTGAAGAGGCCCCTGACTGAAGAACTGTTGCTGTATGAAAGTCTCATTACTTTTATAACATGCGAACTGTTAGTTATCCAGTTGGCAGAGACAATATTCCACAGTAAATGTCCTGTTGTTAGCAAGTACTGCTAATCCTTCTCATTTGCTTTTGTCACTCCTCTTTAAATCTCTGATTATTATAACTTGTAATTTTTTTGCCATCTAAAAATATTTCTCATTTTGTTCATGAACTTTGTAGCTGAATTAATTCAGTTGAAATTTATTTAATCAAATTCAGCACATTAAATCACGTAACATGAGAAACAGCAACCATTGTTTTGTAAGGTGTTTGAGCCACAGGCTAATTTGCAAATCCAGTTCTTGGTTGGACCTTTAATGACAGACAGTGAAATTTAAACACACACACACACACACACACACACACACACACACACACACACACACACACACACACACACACACAGAGAATCCTGCGCTGAATTTCTTCCTCTATAAAGAAGAAAAACATGAAAATGTAGAGAAAACTAATTCTCCACAACAAAGTAGGTTAGTATTTTGTTGTACTAACCTTCAACAAAGTATGTTTGTTGTAGATTATAACATGATGTAAAGATGTAATGCATGTTAAATCAACATGTATTATGTTGATTATACCACATAGTTTTACTGTATCAGACAGTAAAACGTGGCTGCAGCAGGATCCTGTCGCTGTGTCCAGAATGAAGGCCTCCAGCTTCTCCTGCCAACTGAAAGAGAAAGATTCAGAGGTTTATCTTCCTGCTGCTGAGCTTCGCTCCAGCTTCGTCGGCTCGCCGGGACTCGGCCGTTTCCCCGAAAGGACGGATATTCAGGCAATCGGCTGAATTTTAATCTTGTCTGTTGGGATGTTTAGCAGCGGAGGCAGCGGGGCCAAACATGGGGATAAACGGGGCCGGCCATCAGGCTGAGCTTGGCTCAGTTTAGTGGGGGGGGTTGCAGCGACAGCCAGCAGACACTGCTCCTTTCTTTCCATAAATCGGGGATTGAGTCCCGGGCGGGGTCAGGCTGACTGTAAACAATGAAGGCGGTGAAACCCACCCTGCTGGACGCTGCAGCGGCGGATCATCTCTCTGGGATTATGTAACGTTTGATCGTGTTAGTGGAGGCTTTTATCTGCTCAGGATCCAGAGTTTAGGGCCTGTAACTTTTCAGAACAAACAACAAATATGTTCACCTCCATGATCTAATCAGACGTTACATCATCAGAACCGCTTCCATATAAGTTTTCATGCTGTTTAAATAATGTAATTTGTTACGCAACGCTTTGGATTTTGTGAGATGACATTAAGTCCCAGAGAGCCATGAAAGTTTTAGCAGCCGAGAGCGCGCATGTCGGCCGACGACTTCATCAGCTCTCTGCCTCCCTGCTTCCTGAATTGCTGATGAAGACGATGAGAGGCTGTAAATGGTGGAGCGCGAACGGTCGTGTTCGGACCAGTGCAGACCCACTTTCTGTTTAATTACACTGATTCTGCCGAGTCAGCAGGAAGCTCAGATCAATGACGGGATTTATGTATTTATTTCATTTCTCTTGTCAACAAACGGCAGTTAGAGAGAAATTAGAGATTCAAGAAGGCTGGCCAGCCGTCTGCAGGCTTCCCCTTCAGCAGTACCGCTAAATGAAAGGTTAGAGACAGAAAATAACTGGAATTTATCCTAAATATGTCCAAGTTATATTAATCCAAGGGAAGGCAAGCTTGTATAAAAATGTGTATAGCACATTCTTTGTACAAGACAATTCAAAGTGCTTTACAGAGAAATGTAAAGAGATTTAGAACAGGCATTAAAAACACAAACATAAATTAAACAAGATAAAACACTGAACACATGGAAAAAATCAAAAATCAATAGTTTTATTTTGTCCCGTCTTTCTCAGTCCAACCAAATAAAACCTGTTTAAACCTTTTTGGAGAAAAAAAAGATAATTTTTGATAAAAATATTCAGGAATGAGTTGTCATGTTGGCACTTGTGGCATTTATTATAAACAGTAATAAGACAACAAAGGTCTCCAGGTCAACCTAATGACCAATCGGTGATCTCACAACATTTTGGAAGTCGGGTCCAATTTATTGGTCCACCTGCTGTTTATGTAAAATTAGACGACTGAAGTGCAAACTGGGCCACAGCCTCCGGTAGAACAGACCGACGTGTAGATCAGTAAACAGCAGCTGAATCAGAAACTTCCCAGCTGGAGATGATATGATGGCTGCAGTCTGGATCAAACCTGAAGCAGAATATAATTTTATTGTAATCTGGGTCTTTTTTTCCAGTATCCCGCTGTTTGTTTTGAACTACATGTATCAGGTTGTTGTATCTCTTAGCAAAGTGCCTCCGGAGAAGGAAGTGTTTTTTTCTGTTGGGTTGGGAATCGTCTCCATGTTGGACGGCGTGTCGGAAACCTGGCATCAACTCTTCCCTGATGTTTTCTTCCCTTTAAAACAGTTTCAATACTTCAGAAGGAAAAAGAGCCACTTTTAAACTATTCAAAGGTTTATTCTGCGCAGGTAAACTACGTTCACGGTAAAATGTGAAATTATGAACCGGCTTTTTCTGTTTGCGTTTCTTCAGCTTTCCAAGTTGGAGAAGCAGCAGCTCAGGAAGGAGAAGACGCGCTCTAAAGGCTCGTCCGAGTCGGGACGGGAGAAGAGCTCGCTGCGGTCCAGGCCGGACCCCAGCGCCAGCAGCGGGGCGGAGGGCGACGTGTCTTCAGACCGGGAGCCTTGATGCTGCAGGGTGAGCCGGCGGGGTCACGGGGTCAAAGAAACACAGATTCTTCATCAGTCCGTCCATCCTCTTCATCTCCAGGCTCTAGTTCAGACCCTGATAGCCGTAGTGAACATCTGTTTTTTTGCATTTAACAAGCAACATAAAACTCTGGAAAACTCTGGACTAATTAAAAAGTGTAGGACTATCAGCAAAATGTACTCCAGCCGTCACAAGCCGCTGGTTTCCACATTTCCTTCTCCTGTTTTACTGCTGTTGACATTTCAGTGAGACCTAGCAACAGGCAGCGAGACGGAGCTGTTTGTTTGTTTGTTTGTGGTTCACACTGAACGCCGAGCCAAGGTGACGTTCCGCTCCATCCAGTTCGCAAACAGGATTTGTTTTCCGCAGAGAGCCGGGGTGGTTGGGATGGAAGCAGTTGCTCAGCTTTCAGGCCGCTCTGCTCTTTAATCTGCACCAACATGTTGGGTAAATATCAGCTCCGACATGTGGAGGCTTCGGCTCCTGATGGCAGGAGGAAGTTACCCGATAGGCGGATTATTTGGGTTCTGATCTGAGAGTTTGCTGTGGAAGAAGGGAACATGGCTGGAAGAGAAAGAAGGGGGAAGCTGGTCTTCCTGAGGTTTGCTTTGCATGACTTAAACATGAGCAATGTGTTTTTTTCCTCTGAATGAGTTTGCTTTTATCTTCTCCCCACTGACTTCCTGTTTTGGAACATCCAATCCTCATCTTGCTGTAGTCAGAACCAAACACATTTACTGCTGTAGCTGTTAAAATGACAGATTGATTAAATTCAAATGTAAAGTTAAAACAAAGCTTCTTCTGGCCTCGTCCTCCTGTCTTCATCCCTGACTTCTCCTTTTCCTTCTCATCTTAAATCACAATCAGGGACAAAAACCTGATTATGAGTCATTAGATTTACACATCAGGATAACTCAATGTTGAAGATAAAACTTTTATGGACATTTGTTAAACAATTGATAGAAACTTAATGTTGCACATAACAGCTTTTCAGGTCACCTGAATCCATCCAAACACTGGGCGCTCAGCATCAAACCTCCTGAGAAAATCTGTTTACCAGAAACTCATCACATTTTCTGTGCTTCATTTTGAAGCTGCAAAGAGCTGGACACCTGGATAAACAATACACAGCAATGCAGATAATGTAAAAGGACAATTCTGTCATAAGCTCTAAACTGTAAGTCCGTCCTGTTATAATCCTCTAAAATTGCTTAAGAAAACTGCTGAATGTGTTAGTTTCTTGTTTCTGCTTTTTCATATTAATAAAGGAAAACATAAAATATGCAGTTTGATGATGATGTCAGAACTCCTGGTGTTCAGGGAGCTCGTTCAGTAAACCACTTAAAAACATTGGATTTGTTAAGTATTAAGGATATTCATCGTCACCTCGCTCGTTTTTGGCAGCAGAAGCTTTGATATTAACTAACTCATGTTTTGTATAAAATATGTTTCTGTCACCCTGAACTTTTTTAAAAGTGGAAAAGTGACTTCTCTGTTTGTGTTGCTGTTGTTAAATGTTGTAAACGCTGCGTTTGCCCCCAGGTCCTTAAATCCCAGTGAAGCCCCTGTCGCTGACCAGTGTTTTCTTCTTTTCTGATTCAGATGCAAACCAAACTGTGGAAACTCAGGAAGAACGCTTGGACCCATTTACGGACTGACCGACAGCAGACAGAACGGACCGAATGAAACCCAGCAGCTCATTAAATCCTTCGTCCCGTTGTTTTTCCATTTGTCCTCCTCCAGCCGTCTCTGTTGGACTCTCTGCTCCCGCTCCGTTCCTGTTGCTGGGCTGCAGATCTTCTCCAGTGCTGCCAGACGGAGCACACCAGTACCTCCACCTCCTCTAAGCGCCTGTTTACCGCCGTGAGCAGATTGTTTGTTCTGAGCTTGAACTAGAATGTCTCTGTAACCAACAGAGACACAAACAGACGCTTTAAATAACAGCCCCATTATCCTGATGTCCCGCTTTCCTTTCTGCATGCTTGGACACGTCTTGGTATTTTTGAGCTACTAATTGAGCTCACAAGCATCCAGCAGGTGCATCACTGTCGTCACTTCTAGTTAACTGGAACATGGAGGCGAAATCTCACAGAAATAAAACCTAATATTCCTCTTAGCAACAGAAAGGTGTTCAGATTATGGTTTAGAATTGTGATTAATGTGAAAAAGTGTCAGGGAAGCTGCAGTGAGGCAAACATTTTGCTGCAACTGTTATTTTGTTTCTGTAAAGAAGGCAGAGAGAAAACTTTAACTTGGTTTGACAAACTAGGAGGAAGGAAAAGATTCAGATGGAAATGACTTCTGCCTGATTTAAACTTAAATCCATCCTTCTCTTTGCTGGGGTTTCTTTTTGGCGTTTGGGAAAATTAAGGATGAAATTTAGGATTCCCACCTTGGTGCTGCCCTGCTGTGTCTGACGGGTCTGAATGTACATTTTGTTACTGTATAAATTTCAAAAGCATTCATGTTTGTGTGGTTGTCGTCATTTCCATTGTGCGTTGGCAGTTCTTTGCAACTTTTCCATATTTTTATCATCTAACAACCATAAACTTATCTGGAATTATTGGGATTTTATGACAAACCAGAGCAAAGTACTATGAAGCCCAGAGAAAATCAGGCTTTTCCACATTAGTTTGTGTTTTCAAATATTTGGAAATGGTAAACCATAATCAGGCCACTTTACTCTGATCCTTCTAAATAAAATCTGGTGGCGCTTTAAGAAGTCACCTAATGGGTAAGCATGGTCCAGCTGTGTTTAGTTTAATCACACTTTAAACCCAGATGTTTTGTTTCTGGCCTCAGAGGTTCCTTAGAGAACAACCAGCATCATGAAGACCAACGAACCCAGCAGACAGGACGGACCGACGGACCCCCACCACTCTGACAGGTATAATCTTACTGTCTCCAAATGAATTTGAAACATGTCAAACATCATATTACTGACAAAACGGCACAAGTTTGATCATTCAGCATCAACTGACTGCAATGTAAAGTGATGCAAAAGAAATGCAGAATGTGCCAAATGTTTTATTTTCGATTAATTGTGAGAATATTTGATAGAGTAATCGATTACTAAAGTAGCTGCAGCCCTAATCTAAGCTCAACAGTTTACCTCTGTTGTAAAAGTCACAGGCTGGACCGGAGTCCTTCCTACCAGCCACTTTATTACCCAGCATGCTTTTAGAGACGGATAATCATACCATGCAATAATACAAAACTTTAAAACGGATTCAATAAAACTTTTTTAAGTCGAACTCAGATGAAACGTTAAAAACTCAGTTTCCAGCCGATTTTGGACCTTTTTGTTGAACCAAAATGTGACTTAAAGGAGAAAATGTTATGAAGAACAATCTCCAAATATTTATAATTATCCAACCGTTCAGTGGAAGCTGTTTACTGCTGCTGTTGATTTCCTGAAGTCGGTGATCCTTTCCTTAGTTTGATATTCAAAAATGGCTCATCAGACCCAAAAACAAAGTCATCCACATCAACCCAAAACTAACAGTGACTTTAAAGGGCCAGGATTATGTGTTTTAAAGTCACATATGGCCATTTATAACTTAACCAAGTGACTATGTCAATTTCAGTTGTTATAAAAATGCTATATCTGTCAAATATGACTCAAAATAAATGTTACCTCCTCTTTTAATCCCTCTGAATTGGGCTTCTGTCTCTTTAAAAACTATTGCGTCAAAGAATATTCACATGTTGAAATGGCCTAGTCAAAGCCCAAACATAAATCTGATGAATAATCTGTGGAAATACTTGAAAACGGACATTGACAGATGCTCAACCTCCAACCTGACTGAGAATCAGTTCAAAAATTCACATTTCAAAATACTTTATAGATTCCAAAGGGAAATAAAATAATTCAGGTTATTTTATCAAAATAACCTGAATCTAAACATGCAAACCTGGTAGAAACACTCCAAAAAGCTGCTAATACAGAAGTTAAAGTGGTGTGAATACTTCTGCAGCTGCCTCATGCAAGTGCAGGAAAGCTTGTCCTTATTTCCGCTCAGAAGCAGCTGGCTGCTCTTTCCTGGCCTAACATTAGCTTTGCTCTTTTTTACCTCAGGAAGCTATTCCTGGCCAAGCCAAGCGTGCCGTATCCCTCACCCTCTTCCCGATTCTCTCCTGTGGTGCCGAGCTGAGGTTTCTCCATGCTGAGGTGAGGAGCGGCCCGGACCCGGAGAAGACGGTGGCCCAGATACGTCTGCCTGCGCGCAGGCTGCAGCTTCTCCTCCGCAGTGAAGCCGGTGCCAGAGGAGGGTTATCGATGCGGCAAACATCCCAGAAGGATGCGATCAATCAGAGCGGCCGTGGACACAAATTTATCTTCTGCTTGGAAGTTTGGGACTTTTTTATGAAACAGGAAAAGTGGCTGAAATTCCTGGGATTTTCTTGCATCTCAGGCTGCTCTGTTTATCTTGCATCTCCTGCATGTCTGTGTGAGAGGCCTGTGCCAAGCCCACTGGCTATGGAAAAACAATTTAACTGGATTTAATTTGTTTCCCCCTCCTCCTCCTTCTCCTTAGTGTTTTTTTCTCTCGTTGTGTGTGTGTGTGTGTGTGTGTGTGTGTGTGTGTGTGTTTGGGAGTTTGGGAATTCATGCCCTGTCTGAACAAACTGCAGTGTGGGTTGGTTTCACGGCGGCTCCGTGGGCCTGTCGTTGGGTCAGGTTCTGGGATTTCTGCATTTAAAGGGTTAATAAAACACAATGACACCAGCTGCTAGCAGCTCCACCACTTTTTCCATTCTGCTGTTTAAATGAAACCTCCAGGAGGATTTTTTCATTGTCTTAGAGATGCATTTTACCTCAACCAGTCAGAATAAGTCAGGATTCACAAAGTGCTGTACATAAAAAACATTAAACATAAGTTCATCAAATGATTACTTAAAAAAAATTATAAAAAGTTGAGTTTTAACTTTACCAATCCACTGACGTCAAACTACAGAGAGGAGGTCGTTCCAGAGTCCTGGTTCTTTGACCTTTAGAAAAGAATAAAAATATCCTCCATAGTCCCACAGAGGAAAAATGCAGGTGTAACAGCAGCATCAAGGTTTTCAGGTTCACACATTAAACAGTGATAAATATAAACAACATAACATAAAACATAATATGCACTTATCAGAAATATCATACTCGGGTCCAAGGGATTTGCCACTTGCAAAGGATGACTTTAAAATATATATATAATGTATATTTTGGTGTTAAAAAGACAATTTACAAAATATGAAAAATTAAAACAGAGCAGAAATGGATGTGCAACACCAGCAGAAACGTTATTAAAATGTCAGGTTTTGGTTGAATAGACATTTTTTCTCAAGGTGTTTTTTGTTGTATTCTATTTTTTAAACCAAGAATAATAAGAGCTCTGAAACAGAACCCTGAGGCACACCAACATGAAGTGGCTTTAGGAAGAGCTCTAACTGGAAGCAGCTACACATAGCGACCAATCAGAAAGATGTGAAGAAAACGGCAGAAAGGCGGCTCCTGATGCACCGCCACAAATCCGGGTGAATGGCAGAAACGACTGAGAATCTGTCTATGAAACCCATGAAAAGCTGAAACTTTCAACAACAAAGATGTTCAGAGGATTTCCAGATGAGATGAGACTCTTCCTCACCGCTGGCTTTGATCACAAGATAAGCTGTTAATCTCTTCTTTATTTTCCTGTTAGTCATTTATATCTTTATTTACTGAAGTTTTGTAACAATAAGTTGTTGAGGTGATTCTTTCTGGAAAGTTCTCTTATTTCTCCCCCAGCAGCAGCAAACCTCTGGTTATTGAACTGCAGGATAAAGTTTTCTTCGTCACAGTTCCTCACAACTGGGTCAGTTTATCTGTATTCCTCCAGCAACTGTCAGAACCACAGGGGAAAACCTGCACAAAGGCTCTACAGCCACATGCAAGTAAACTTCACACAACTGTAAATGTCAAACAAACGTATCCTGATCAAAGCGGCAACAGAAAACCTCTAGGTTTAAGTTTCATTTATAATACCTCTGGATTTAGAACTCAGTTTTAAATACTGACAAACCAGAACGGTTTGCTTACAGTTACAGTGTGTTAATGTTAGCAAATGGCTTCTTTAAAGCCTCAGCATCTTTGTCGATTAATTCTGGGTCATTACGCTGGGCTAATGTCCCAGTAATGAGATGATATGGGTTCAGTTAAATTTCCTCATAGATTATATTAGGCTACCTCCCATGGATTCATGGCAACTTTGCAAAACGACAATTTTTATCTGCATCGTCTTAAGGTTTTAGCCACTAGCTGATGCTAATGATGATTTATTTCTCTGCCTTTAGAGAACGCTGTCAGTGGACTTCAGCCATGGAGAACATTTGCAATCATTCAGTCAGTTGTTAGAGGAAAGGAATGACTTATAACACAGAGATGTTTGTTTCAACACCAAAGTCCAACACACAGTTTATACCAAACTGGAATTTATGCTAAAAGGGAAATTTGTAATACCCAAACTTGATTTTAATATAACTTTTGTTTCAACACAATGCTAAACCAAAAGTTATGTTAAAACAGATGTTAGCAAGCTTATCATTAATTCCATTTTAGCATAAAATTGAATGATGCTAAAACAGAATTATTACAAAAACAAAATTATGCTACAATGGAAGTTATGCTAAAGCAGAAGTTCTGGTTTTGCAGTACTTATGTTTTAGCAAAATGCTAAAACGGAAGTTTGCAGAAGTTTATTACAAGAAAAACGGAAATAAAAAAAACTGAAAACGGAAGTTAAGCTGGCAAGTTTAGCATAAGTTGTGTTTTACCATCACGTCCATTTTAGCATAACTTCTGTTGTGGTTGCTTTTGTTTTGTGGCTTTTGCATTTTGTCATCCCTTCTGAGTCATCTTAGAAAATGAGATTTGTTAATTGCTGTTATATAATGAACAGAAGTGAATATTGACCTTTGCTAATACTTGTAAAGTAGGAAATCAAATTATTTACATGCCCATCATTGGTCTGCATGTGTACCGAATTACATGTGTTGGAACATTCCTTCAGTGCTTCTCACTGGTTTTAATGTCAGTGAGTTCATTTCTGGGTTGGGCCCCAGTGAATCCTAGGAACGCCTCTGGAAAGAAAACCTAAAACACATGTAAAGGTGCGGAAGGTTGAGAGAGACAGACAGCGGCCGGCCTGTGAGCTTTATTATTTATGTATTTATTTTTTGCCGGCAGTGCTCAGCCTCCAGATTATTGCGTGACTGTGAGAGTGCGCGCTCCCCGCACCTCTCCCTCTCCTCTGTTTCTCAGCAGCAGACACGCATCCATGGAGCGCTCCCGCAGCCGCCCGCAGCCTCACCGCCTCGGAAACCAGATTCTAACATGACATTAGGAGACAACCCGGCTCTCTAAAGCAGGAGCTCAGTTCGGTCCGGCCCGCTTTGCCTCACAGAACCTCCCCGGTATCACTCCACAACTTTTTACCCCCCTCTCCTTCACTTCGGGGGGCAGAAAGCTGCTTCCCTGGAATTACCGGAGCTCCTGCTTCATCCCTGCTCTGGTTCTGTGGCGGCTTCAGGAGGCAGGAAGAAGGGGTGGAGGGATCCATATGGATGAGGCAGCCGAACAGGAGATGTCTCTGCCGGGTATCCGGCGCCGGGATGGAGCGACGCCGAACCGGAGGAGGGTGAAGGCGAGACGGAAAAGGCGAAAGGAGCTGGTTTTGATCCAGATCTGCTTGTTCGGAGGATTCCTGCTGGCAGCGAAGGGCTTCTCATACTTCAAGGAAAATCCAGGTGAGAACTGAAGATTGATTGTTACACTGTGTCCTTTCAGCGTCTCTTCCCCCTTCATGTTAAAACCCCGAATGATTTATTTTCTATCTGTGTTTTTAAAACGAGAACAAACTTCATGGATCTCCGAATAAGAAACAGCTTGTTGTCAGATGAGGAAATAAATAGTCTAAAAATAAAAATGCAAACAGAGATAAACAAATGAATAAAGCTGGGGTTTTTTTTTCCAGTTCATTTAAATGATTATGGCATAGAGCTAATAAAACCCAAAACTAGAATTTTATATACTGCTAAAAAAAAAAGAGGCCCTTTAACATAGAAATGTTATGTTTTACAGCGGGGATGTCAAACTCATTTTTATTTTGAGCCATCAAGATTATAAATATCCTCAAAGAGCCAATTGTGACAAAAATACTGATAAAACCCGTCAGCAAAGAAATAAACAATATGAATATTAGCTCACTCTGCATTCAGTGAAAACATCTTAATATTTAATCTTTTTGAAAATATTTTCACGTTGATGTAACTTGACACAATACTGAAAAAAATCAGCTTCAAGCTAAACGCTGTTTACCCTGAAGGTTGTATCTATGTGGCCCTTTAGAGTCACATGGCGGGCCAGATCTGGCCCCCAAACCTTCAGTTTGACACACACGTTCTACACAATCAAGACAGATCAGTAACACCCTGCACAGGGAGAGGAAGTCACAAGAAGAACCAAGTTGGTCCCAGAAGGGCTTATCCAAGCACATGTATGGAAAGTTTAATGGAAGGAAAAGCTGTGGAGATGCACAATCATGATGGATAACCAGAGTGTAGAATGGGTAGTAAAGCAAAGATGTTTTTAAGAGTTTGAGAGAGATTTACTAGAGATGGACTGGAGTCAGAGCTCGAGGTTCGACCTCACAGACATGTCAGCAACTTGGACTAGACCCTCCAGAGTCCTTGAGTTGAGCCACTCATGCACCAGAGACAACGCTAGAGGCATCTTAGCTAAGGAGAACCAGAACTGGTCAACCAGGACATTTTACAGTATTTACAGCTTCCCTCTGCTGGCAGACTTTATGGAGATGGTAATTTTATTTTCCAGCAGGACTTTTTACAGGTCCACATGCCAAATGGACCGTACCTTCTTTTATGACCAACGAATCTCTGCAAACTCACCTGAACCCGACAAGAAGCTGTTACATCACCCGCCTGCCTCAGCGGAGCGACACGCTGGACTCCTCCTGTCACACTGGATGGACGCATTAATTCATGCGAAACCAGCCCAGTCCAGATATTAAGTTCACTCTCTGAACAGAACTTAGTTTTCTGCACAGACCCACATTTCTGTATTGATGGTTTTTTATTCAGGTGTTTTACCTGCATAGCTGTGAAATCAGGCCAGATGAACCCCGGGGTGCACACACTCTGCAACCCGATTGGTTCCTGTAAACTGATCACACACACACCTGAAGTTAACGACGCCTTGTTGTCCAGATCGTCTCCATCGTCTCTCGGTTTTCCTCTGAACTCCAAACTGGACGTGTGAGTCCAGTTTGGAGTTAAGAGTTGATTATACAATGCAACATAACCTAATGAAACTGTTGATCTTTCAAAGAAGACCTGAGTCTTCTGATCACATCAGATCATTTTAGCACTTCTGATGGTCGGGACAGCAGAATAGTTGTGATTTATGCTTCATCAGTGAGTCCAGCTTTATGGCCGCAAGTTTCTGCAGTGACTCATTATTATTGGATTGCAATGCAGGCTGATCGCATTAATGTTAAATTATTGCTCTATTGGCTTGTTTTTGTTGTTGATTTCTGGATTATTAAGAATTTAAAGTTGAGAAGTTCAGCTGCAGAGCAGAAGGTTTCAGGATGTCTAAGGCTTTCCTGTGAACTCCTGGATCGTCTTGTTTAGAGATTTTCCAGCAGAATCCTGTTGCCACCAGTGCAGAGCTTGCTCAACATCTGAGTGCAGAATGAGGTGAAGAGTTTGGGACATGAAATATTGTCCAAAAAAAACTCAAAAATGGACAGAAATGAAGACGAGCAGCAGAAAAACTGCTGTCATTTCCACTGATGAATCCTGAATGTTTGGGACATCTGCAGAGGAAGCGATGTGTGTGAGGTTACTTCTCATCCTACTTTTCTCAAAAATCCAGGAGGAGTTCGGTGTTGATCTGTGTGTTTTTCACAATGAACTAAATCATCCAAAGAACATTGAGGTTTTGGACCTGTGGTCAGAAAACTCTGTGGAGACGCACCACTCGAGGTTTTCTGGACTGATCATGACTTTTGAAGAGTTGGTTCTGATTTTGACTTTATTTGTGTTTCACATTTCATCAACAAAGGAGTTCAATGTGCTTCACAGCATAAAACAAGCAGCAAAATATTTCAAGGTCATCAAGCAAAGAAACATAAAATGTATTGATTGATGTTCCAGTTGCATCAGAGCTGGTAGGGTTTTAGTCTTGATTTAAAGGGTCTCCGGTTTTCAGCATATTTGCAGTTTTCTTGCAGTTTGTTCCAGAATTGTGGTGCAGAAGAACTGAGTGCTGCTTCTTCAACTTTTTTAAAGACTGAGAAAGTGAAAAACGTTGTGCTGCAGGTTTAATTATGGAAGAGATGGTAGTTTTAAACAGAACAAAAAATGAAGGAATTCCAGGATTATTCCCATTTAATCATCGAACCAGATCTCCTAAGCAGGAAGTGGTACTAACCAAATATTTTCCATCTTTGACCGGTTTGTTTTAAACGGTGATGGAAAAATCTGAAGACCATCTGTCACTTTGCAGAGAAACTAACCCAATCATCAGAGTATTATCTCTGAGTATGGAAGCTTTGGAGCAGGTCTGCTTCAAAAGGAGCTCCTGTCGGGGGATTTCCTCGTGGTGAAGCGATGTGGAGGGATTGCTTGATCAGGAAAACTCTCGTTCAGAAAGATTTCTAATCACTTCATCTGGAGAAATGTTCCCTGATTTCAAAACTTTGGCAGCAGAGCACAGACTTGGCCTCCACATCAAATCTCTGAGATTCAGGTCCATGTGGGTCAGGAGGAGGAAGTTGTGTTCAGGCTGCAGAAGATGAACCGTTCATCATTTAAGTTCAATTTCATAGTTTATACTGTTGGGGCCACGGCCAGTGGTTGTTGTCACCATTGAGGAAACGTTACATGGATTCATCAGCTTGAAGTGGATTCTTTGTTCAGCTTGTTGAATATTAATTAAACTGAATGAAAATTAAATAATTTTAAAAACTGACAGGAAAAATAGATTACAGCAGGATTTTTTTTTTGATGGCGTCATTAAGTCTAGTCTGAACCAAAACATTTATCTGAGCAAAGAGCAAACTCCTGGTCTGTGGATGTTCCACAGTTTGGGTGCATTTAATGGAAAATATGTCTTGAAAATCCAGATTTTTCAGTGTTTGACCTGCCTGATCCCCAGTCAGAGCAGACTGAGGAGAAACTGTCTGATCTCTGGTGAACTGATTGGTCTTTAACCCACTGAGAAGCTCAGGCCTGGAGCCAAAGAGCAGGTGGAGAAACAGAAGCCAAAACAGGGTTTGGTCCAGGAGTCCATATCCAGCTGGTCACAGTAAACTGCAGAAGTTATGAAGTAGGATCTGGTAACATGGACTCTCCCAATAAATTCCTTACATTTGCTTATAAATTAGTTTAAAACTTGAGGAATTGTTTAAATTGTCCTTCAGTGACACAGAGAAGCACAAAAATGTAACATTTATGTCACGTCTGGCTCCTCTGGCTGTGACTCTAAGCGTATTAGCTCTGCACACATTTCCAACAAACCCGATGCGCTTTGTTAACCCTCTTAAGACCATAATTGTAACTGGGGCGCCTGGTATTTTTCTGATTTTATGGCTGTAAAA
>NW_015114584.1:69951-102683 GCF_001443285.1 Poecilia latipinna
TTAACCAGCTTATAGGAATATGAGTTTAATATTTATGATGCAAATAATAAAGTCATGCGGGAGCGCAGCACTCCTCGCCGAACCACTCTAATCATTCCCACTCCTCTTCGTCGCTCCGTACAGAAGGTCGGGACAGATAGGAGGAGGGCGGAGCAGCTGAGCGGCGGCCTCTGCTGCGTTTGCTGCGGCGGAGGTAAAGATAGGTGAGGAGTTCACTCGTCCCCCCAGGCTCGTTGAGCGGCTCCTTCATTCCATCTGAGTCCCTGCTTTGGGTCGGGTCGGTGGTTGGCAGGGTGGAAAAGGGCAGCGCGCTCCTGCCGGGCTCCCTGAAGGATGAAACGAATTCTGTGGAGCTGCTGCTTTCTGGAAGAATGTGCAGATGTAGCCACAGTGGGAGCCGCACTTTGTGGGCTGTGCTGTTGCTCCACTCCCCTCCCAGGAGGATTTTGTTTTGGAAAATCGTGAATTTCCCCGTTTAGTGAGTGAATTAGCAGGTCAGATAAACCCGAAGCATTCCACCAACCCACTTCCCAAACAGACACAGAAGCCTCAAGGCATCCATCATATTTTCCTCTCAATCAACCAGAGCGTCTCTGAAATGAGTTTAGATCAACAGTTCTGACTAATAATGAGAGAGAAAAGCCAAGAAACCTTCTAAAAAATCTCCAGGAGCCAAAACAACATCATCTGTCTGCTTGGAGGAAAGCAAAGTGGTGTGGAAAAGTAATTTTCCTTCAGCACATTTCTTCAGATTTTGTTATTCTAAACAAATGTTAGATATCATGAAAACTGGTCTTTAAAACCACTATATTAGACTCTTAAAACAGGATTTAAACACCTGCACAGACAAAATGGTAACGAAGAAGTTAATCCAGAAGGAAACCTCAGGCTTCTCTGTCTGTAGCGATACTTATGTTGATTATGCTGACAGCTTGGTTTTACCAACAAGAAGCCAGAGCAGACCCAGAAATACCACAGAAGTTCTGGTCCAGAAGTTCTGATCCATATCTGACGACCAGAACTTGCTGCATTACTGCAGGCGAGTCTCTGCACTGCCTCCCATCTCCTTCTCTGTCCTGCAGTTATAGATAGAAATCACACATTATGTCACACCTTAAGTCGTGCATTCAGACTTTCAACTCAAAGTGTTATCAACTTTATGTGAAATTAAATGTTTAAAAATATCTTCCTCCAGATTTTCCCGCCTCGGCTGAGGGCCAGGAGAGACGCGTTGGACGGAAGCTGCTGCAGGAGACGTCCAACAGCAGCCTGGAGGAAGAGGAGATTGATGAAGAGCAGAAGAACTGCACCGCTCCAGGTAAGGCGGGATGAAAGAAAGAGGACACAAGTGTTCTCTGCTTTCCTTTGCTCCAGAATAGAGAGAGGAGGCTAAAATAAGAAAAGCGAAAAGTGGGAAACAAATCATTCTCTCTGTTTCTCCCGTCTTCGGTTCCCCTAATGTGGACTAACCTAGTTTGGACGGTCATATGATTTCCAGCAGGCGGTGAGGCTCATGCTGCTGCCGCTGTGGTTTTCCACAGTCCCCTGCTCATCACTGGGATTATTCTCACCTTCTACTGACTGTCTCCATCTCACCTTCTTCCTCCCTTCATGTTTCCACACTGACGCTGGCGCTGCAGTGACGTATCATCTAACTTTGATGTGTTGCAAAAGGATTTCAGGTGTTCAGGAAACTCAAAGTAGTGTATGGTTCTGAAGTGGAAGGATAATAATAATTCATGATTGAAGACATTTAATTTAAGACTTGCCAAAGTGTCGGATCCGATTCGGACATTCTGATACCGAAAATCAGTAACAATCCCAAAGTCAGCTAAGATGTAGTCAATAGCATGTGGGTGATCACTGACTAACATTGACTCGCTCCATTCGGTATGTTAACCTCAGTTAATATTTCAAAAATTAAATAAAATGCTTAGTTTAGCTCTAAGGCTAACATTAGCATGATGGCTAATCATGCTAATCACTATCATGCAGAGCGACCAGCATGTAGACTTTACCTACAGGATGTGTCTCTGGCATCATCTGGATGTCAACATTTCTACCTGGTTAACACCTTTAGCTCATCCAGGTTGGATGCAGACCATATGAGCACATCATTTTTAATTCTTCCTACAGATTCTCAAATGAATCTACATTTGAACTTTGACTAGACTGTTCTAACACATGAATGTACTTTTATTTAAATCATAACACCAAATGTATTTACAAATCTCTGATCGTTTGCATTTCCTTTTATAAAAATCTCGCTCTCGCTGGAATATTTTGATCAACTCTTCTGACTGATCTGATTGGTTGTGAATAAACAGGAACTATAGGCACTTTGTCGGTTGTTAAGCATTAACAACCCTGTTGTTTAATCCTTAACACAGGGGTCCCCAAGCTACGGCCCGCGGGCCGGATCCGGCCCACCTTCTCATACCAGAGAGCATTCAGTGTTTTTTTTCATGTATTGTATCTTCTGGTTTATAGGTGGATTTTTCTTCAACCACCAGGGGGCTCTTGAGCAGATGTGAAACTTACTTTCCCTCAATGGAATATAGACTAGTCAGTTTCACTCACGGTTTTTTCCATTTGCATTCTGGGTAAAAATCTATGTAAAAGCGCGAATGTGTCGTCGTCGTCGTCGTCGTCGTCGTCGTCGTCCCCCCCCTCGACAGTTTCAAAGACAGAACAGCCCTCCCGCAAACTTCTTTCTCCAAAAACTAAGACTGGCCCCCGACCAGAAAAAGGAACAGCTATGTGGCCCTCGCAGGAAAAAGTTTGGGGACCCCTGCCTTAACAGTTGAGCAGTAATGAGTTACATTTACTCAGTTGCATTGACTAGGGTAACTGTTTGGAGACAAAAATGTTCTCCTCTCCATCCAGTCTGCTGGTTTCAGTGAAGCGATGCTAACTATGTGTTGCAATGTCACATAAAACACCAACAAAACATCCCAGAAGTTTCAGGCTGTGACAAAATGAAAAATAAAACGTTTTAGCGGTGTGAATGCTTTTGTAAAACTAAAACAGGTTTTTGATGTGTGAACTTATAAACACGTATATGAAGGAGAGGATCGGTCACCTCTCTCTCAAGAGTTTGTGTCGCAAAATCATCAACCTCCCGTCTCACTTTCCCAAGGTTACCTGCCTCATCTATAAACGGAGCAGGGGTCAAAGTTCACCCTACCCTTCTCCCTTGCTGATGACGCAGGAGCTGCTCCTTTCCTCCTCTTGCTGCTAAATTTAAAGCGGCCGACCCGGCGGCTTTAACCTGCGCTTCCCTCCTGAGGACAGCGCCGCTCCTGCTCAATAACCTCCATTTGCTCAGAGTCCTGTCCTGCTTTGGTGGGCCGTCCTCTTGGGACGGAGAAACACCTGTTTGGGGGTAATTGTCATCCTTCACCTGATAATTAAGAGAAAGTTAAGGAGATATTTAAAAAGCAATGATTGAAGGAGAAAAAGGTAAAACAAGCATCATAATGTCGACCCTGTGGGTTTGTTTGGTGGGATGTTTTTACTGGGAAGACTGGCAGCTGTCTTAAACGTCGTCCCCTAGTTAATAACTGCTGTCTCAGCAGAACGATGGATTTCAAATTATTTGCAGGCAGCCGGAAACCCTTCACAGATTGATGGACAGCAGTTGCTGCTTCCCTTCAGTCGTCGTCGTCGTTGTTGTCCGTCCCTCTGCTGCCCTAAAGCTGCAAAAAGACTGAAGTCCTGTTTCCATAGAGACACTCACACTGGATCGATACTCCTGATTAGTGTCACCTGACTTCTAGTTTCCATCAAAAATCACACAGAAGTAGCAAGGAGTGACTTTTTTCACCTTAACACACATATATATATATATATATATATATATATATATATATATATATATATATATATATATATATATATATATATACACATATATATACACACACATATGTTTTGTGCATTTTGTACAATTACTGATCTGAGTGGGTTTTTTAAGTAAATGTCCTGTTTTGAATCTGGATCCTCCAGTTAACGATTAATTGATGACTAAAGTAGATAACAATAATTTCATTAGTTATTAATCATGATCAATCATTTCAGTCCTACATAGTTATATAAATTACTCACAGAAAATCTGCCTCCTAGAGCATATCTAAGTTAACTAAAAGAAAATGAGGATTTTGTTTCCTTGGTGCTGATTGGCTGAACCCCAAAGAGTGGCGCTAAGAAGGACTGTAGATGTTAGCTTCTGTTAACAGTTTCCACTGGGTGAATTTATGTTTATTAAAGTATATTTGGTGTTTGAATGATTAAAATGGATATTTTTAGACAGAATTTCAAGTATTTTAGCAATTTGTGAGTGGTGGTGGTCCTAAACACCCACAAATCATTTTTTCATTTCACCTTTCAAATCAAAAAAATATTTTTAAAGTGAACTATTTGAATCCCAGGTGCGTTGTACTTTACTGTTTTTATCTTATCATCCACTGCAGGCCAACTGCTTCTGATCTTGTTTTTATTCTTTACTGACAAAGTGATTGTCTGATCAAACATCTGATCATGTAGGTGCTTCATATGTATTTCCTGAGCGTGCTAGATGATGATGCGAACTCTTCGCTTCCAGCTGATTGTCGCCTGAAATCAGAAACCTGCTGATCGAGAGCTGGGAAGCAGAGGGGAAGGAAGAGCTGCTCGCTAATTTTTCTCCTCTCCAAAACGCCTCCATGAGTTTGATCAGGAGAGCCCCGCTGCTTCTGTTGATTTCAGGCCCTTGTTTATTGCCTTCTCCTCCTCATCACCGCGCCATTTATCAGTCAAGATGGAAAAAAGAACAGTTGTTTCTGGGAATTTGTCTGGGAGTTGCCTTTTTCTGCTAATGAAGTGAAATTCATGAGCTTTTGTTAATGTTAATTAATGAAGAGTTGTTCATTTTAGCACTTCTGAGCCCAGATTTGTCTCAGAGGCATAATGTTTCTCCATCAAAGGATGACAAAAGTGATCTGTAGTTCCCATTAGCTGTAAATATTACTGTAGAGTTTTATACGGCAAAATCCGGCCATTGTAGATAGAAAAAAAAGTTGGACATTTTGCCAAAAAATCTCATTTGAAAAAAAAGGAAATTTCCAAGTCATATTTTTACTAGAAAAAAACTTATTTTGATATTAATCTTAGAAATAAAAAAGGAAATTTCTGAGTTTAAAAAGTTAAAAATCTGCTAGAAAAAAATCAGAAATTTTGAGATTAATATCAGAAATTTTCAAGAACAAAACTTTCTGAGTCACAAAAGTCAGAAATTTTTTACTTTTGTGACTGAAAACATTTCCAAATATCAAAATTAGAGATTAATCCCAAGACATCTCAGAGTTTTTGCCAGAAATGTATTCCCATTTTTCCTCTCTTTAGCAGCCGTGGTAGAACTCCCATGTAAACGCTCGGCGGTGAGCCGGCCTGTGCTTCGGCAGCCCTCCGTTTCCCCTCCTCTTCCTCCTTCCATGTGACTGCTCTCTCCAGGGGTGTTTTCCTCCTCCTCTGTTATTAAAAGCGAGCTGCAGTGACTTAATCGGGGCTTCCCTGTGAGGAATGTGATGTGTGTTGGAGCGCCTGCAGTTTTTGGCTGAAGGTTTTGGAGCAGTATTGATTAATGCGAGGGAGCTGCCGGGTTCTGCAGCGAGTCGCAGAGCGCGTCGGCGTGCTCACCTCGCTTCACGTGGATTTCCTCCCAGCTCTTCCTCACATGTCTGCAGCGAGCGAGTTTGATGAATTAATCAGATCTTAAAAGAAGGACGGGGTCTCACCGTCAGCCCGTCATCAATCAAACCTTAAGCTGGCCCACAGAGCAGTTCGGACCGGCTTCCTCTGAGGAATCGGTGCTTTGGTGTTGCAGTGACATCACTGGGCTGCTGCTACTGATGATGGCAAAGTCCTTTCATATCTGCCAAACGTGCAGCTTGGCAAAGTCATCCTGTTTTGTTATTGCAGGATCAGGAGCTTGGAGCTCAGGGGAACTGGACCAATCCATCACTGCAATTAGCCGAGCCGAGTCAGAACCTTCCCTCTACATCAGCTCCTGCTGGTTCTGGGCTTGTTTTAGCTGCTGTACAAGATTAATCCACGGTGACGTTTTGCCTGTTTCTCACTGCTTTTCTTTTCATTTTCCTCCGGTTTTTCGCTCGGGGGTGTACAGGCAGGCAGGACCAAAGGTTTTTCCTTTAACATGTAGTTGTTTAAATATCTCTGTGGTACAACAAGTTTCAAAGATTTCTGTTGGCAAATATATTAATTTATGAGGAAAAATATTCCATCAGAGACTCACAGAGGAATCAGTGAAGTTATGTCCAGGCAGCAGCCGAAAACAACTCAGATCTGACTTTTTCACTGCAGACTGAACGTCCTGTTTCCATTGTTACATTTGGTATACATTGGTGGGTTTTTACCTTACAGTGAAAGACTGTTTTAAATAAAGTGCATTATTATTACTATTATTACTGTTTATTATTAATGAATAATAATTGTCATACTTAAGCTCAAAGATTATAGTTCAGTAGAAAATGGGACCTCTGGCCATTTTAATTCAGTGATGATTTGTCAGGACGCAAGACAACAAATTAAATCACATCTAATTAGACTGATGTTGTGATTTCTTCCCAGCTTCACTTGTGCCAACAATCTGGCCATGCTGTCTGAAAGAAAGTATTTTAAACTCATAAATCTCTTTGCATTGATTTAACATTCATCTCATCACTGCACAACAATCCAAAAATTTAACAGAAGCAGCAAAGTTTGCGAAACACAACACAGGAGGTTTTCCCCCCTGAATTATGGAGCTCAGATTGTTTACCAGCAGCAGAAGGGACTCGACATGCCTTTAAAGATTTATCCCGCTGCTGCGCCTGCGAGATGCCGAGACTTTCCTGAGTTCAGCAGGCGTCGTCCTGTTACTGCTGCAGTCCCAGGAGCCTCAGAGGACACGCAGGCTTCCAGTGTTTCTCCACGGTTATAAACTACTTACAGCAGCACTGACATCAACAAGCTCCATCCAGACTGACTCTGCATTTCAACCAATGTTTAACCTTTAAATCACAATGCTGTTAGAAATGGTTCCAAAATGTCATTAACTGCCTGACTAACTGATTTTAATGCTGTTTTTGTAAACAGATGAATTCTAGGAGCAAAACCAAGTCCTATAATCAATGTGATCCCATGAGTTGTTGTTACCTTAAAATGCAGCATCTTACTGTAGAGTCCCTCCAAGGATAGTCACTAATTTAAACTGGGAGTAAAGCCAGATGTGTTGGGAAGCGTTATGATCTCAGCTGGTTATCGATATTATAAAGCAGCAGGTATATTCAGTGGTGCTTCACCGGCTGCAGACATTAGTCAAATGGGCTCAGCTGAGAGATCTGCTACCATCTACTCAGTAAGGAAAGTAGCTATTGGCTGTAATAAAGTTGTTTGAATTTACATAATTGGTCATATAAATCAAATAAGCAAGTAAAACACACCTTAAATATGCAGAAGCCCATTACATGTGAAGTTATTCATCTCGATGATGTACAGTTCTGCATTTTTAATCTAATTATGTGTTTATTTATATGTTCCCTTCATGCAGTATGCTATAATCTTTTAAAATGTTTTAATAATATTTCCCCAGGCTTTTTGAAGATGCTTTAATACATTTATTTACTCTTTCACTCTTTGGTCTGATGCATTTTCAGAGGATTATGATGATTTTTGCATGAGTAGAACCATAAGCTGAAAAGTTCACAAGTGCAATATGAACATAACCACTGTTATTATACCTCATCCTGCAGTGTCCAAAAATTTAAACATTTTTAATCTTTTCTGTTGAGTGCTGCTTGCTTGAACAGCATACAGTTTGTTGCTAACACTAATTGCCCACAGACACATTCAGATTAACTGGAAAAATATAGAATTTTATAATATTAAGATCATAATAAATAATAATGTATAAATTTGTAGCAGATATCTTTGCTTTTAAGCTAAAGGTGGTTCAGCAGAAGTATTTATTCACTCAGTGTGACTGAATGAAAATGTTTAATTGGTAAGTTTTCCTTCCACTTTGCAGGATGAAGTTCAGCAGATGATCAGCAGCAGGATGTCGTCTCTCAGGTTCTGTCAGACTTTTCATTTCCTCTCCTGCAGACAGAGTAGGACTGTCTCCTTTCCTTATTCATTTCAAGCACAAACTGCAGAATATTTGGTCATGGTCCAGTTCAAAGCCTGCACTGACAACATGCAAAGTAGCCAAAGTCCAAGAAGAAACCCAGATTTTTTTGAAGAAGTGAAAGTTTAAATTGGAGAGAAAATCCCCATCGTTGTTGTGGACGGTGATATCTGAGCTGGAGCCTCGCCAGCGGCGGCCGTCAGGCGCAGCGCTGCGTCCTTTTAACACAACTCTGCAGATGTGTCTGAACTTTCATTTCAAAGCTGAGCGGGCGTCCTGCTGAGGTCATTGCAACATGAGATTAATGTGTTACTGTAAAAAAGCCAACAACCCCGGACATGACTGAAGTTCTCTTTTAGCTCATATCCAGATCCTGCAGTTTCTTCCAAAGCGTTTATTTATAGTCTCTGATGACTCACCATGTTTCACACACTGTGTGTGGAAGTACCTCACAGCCTTCATTGATGCGTCTCATCACTTAACTGAGTTTAGATCACCTCTCTGCTGCGCCTCATGTGAACGCTGCAGTCACTTCGTCTACAGATGAGTCACCAGGAGGTGAGCTCTGTCCACAGCCAGGCTGCGGCGCTCCAGAGGAGGCTGCGCCGCCTGGGTTGCCATGGTTTACCGGTGACTCACCGCCGTTACGCCGAGAGGCCGGGGTCTTGCCCGGACTCTGCCACGTGAGCTCCGCCGCACCGACTGATCTGGTTGTTGTGTGTTGAGAAATGCAGCATAGATGCTGGATGCGGTTGCCACGGAAACAGCTTCTAACAAAACACGCTCTGATGCTCTCTGAGGTGGAGAGCTCTGCTGTTTTCTGTGAAGACGCAAATAACTTTACAAGTTTATCCCTGAGGAGTCGTTTGTTTTGAATGATCATCTTCAGACATCCGGTTTTCTGGCTTCATGGTGGAAGAAGCCACTGATGAGATCAGAAAACAAAACCACCGCCTCATACAAGCTGCTGATGAAACATACTCATTATGATGGACACCGTTAACTAAAAAATGAGATGCGCTAACTCTAAAACACTAATCTTAAACATTAATTATAGTTAATGCTAAGTGCTAAACTTTCGCTTTTAGGGAAAGTTAAGTGTGCTAAACCTTTTCAAAATTAGCGAAAATGCTAAACAAGGACTTAGCTCAGCTATCAGCATATTAGCAGAAGTGTAGCCACCAGTGAATTTAAGGAGTCAGGTTCCACACAGCTGACAGCCGCTTCCCTTTAAACAGAACATGATGGATGGACGTCGTCATTTCATCTGATTTCTGTTCAGAAGTAAGATGGACTTTCAGTAAAAATGGATGCAAAGTAATGCTCAGTGTATTTTTACCATCCATCATCATCCATCTTCTCACTTCACTTCACTGCTGCTGCAGCTGTGCATTCATAAACTAAGACTCCACACACGTGATGACTGAGGACACAGAGGGGAATCTGTCACATTCACACCGGGCAGAAAGGAGCTCCATCCTTGCACAAGCGCACGCCACATGCACGCCGCGGGCCGCAAAGAGGAGGCTGAGGGGGAACAAAGCAGGAGACCTTAAATGTCACACATTACTCAGCACGGTAACTACGATGGCGTGTCAGCCCACATCATCGTCACGCCCCCAGAGCCCCACTGAGCATGTGCAGAACAGGCCCCCAGCCGTCCATGTGCGCTCAGAATTTGCATGGGAATTGCACGAGGGGAAACTTGTAAACAGGCCCCCAGCGGTGGCAAAAGATGCTTTAATGATTTCTTTGTGTCTTTGTGTGTTAACGCCGGCCCCTGCTGTTCCTCTGGAAGGGGTGAAAGGTCGGCAGCAACATGGCTGAACTTCAGAAGACATTCCACACTCTTCAATTAAAGTTAAATCGCTATTTTCTTTTTTGTCTTTCTCCAAGCTGAAGGATGCAAAACATAAAATTCTGCAGCTGTTGGAGTAATCCGTCATTTTCATCCAGATGAATGGATTGAGAGAGCAGATAACAGGTCTGATAAACACAAACTGCTGGATGTTTGGAGATAAATTTGTTTTTCCAACAGCTGCCTGACGCTTCAGCACACAGCTGTTGGAAAGTCAATATTAGTCCTGCTTTTCTCTTTTTTTCTGTCCTGCACGCTTCAGCGAACGTATTCTCTTCGGATATAAAATAAGCTTTCTTGCCAGCTGTGGCGTATATTTATGCATCATTTAGACACGTGCGTTTTAGAGCCGCTGGAAAATGTTTGCATGGATGTGGGTCCTCCGCAGGGCGATGAGACGAATGCAAAAACAGGGATGAACGGATCAGAATCTGACAATTCTGTCAAACAGAACCTCATCAGCTTGATTTTAAATCACTCCAAGGATTTCCCAAGAAAGAAAAACATTCACAAACAGTTAATAAGCCAGAACTCAGCGGCACCAATCGGCTGCTTTCTGTCTGGCTTGTAAATGTTTGTCTGGGTCCACAGACTTCCCGCTCCTCAGCAAAACTCCTCCAACACATCCAAGGGGGTTCCTGAACCACCGGCAATAAAATGTCAACTTCCTTTTGTTCATGGCTTTTCTGTGGAGCGTAACTCCAAAATATGCACTGAAAAGTCACCTATTTATAATTATTTTTTAAATATTCAAAGGAAAATTAGGCTTGAGAAGCTGAAATACCTGAACTAGCAAAACAGCCAATTTAGGAAAACTATTTAAATGCTTGACCTCACAAAGCTCCACCCATTTACCCATAGCTCCTCCCCAGCTAAGCTCCGCCCACAGAATGCCCCTCCCCCACATTTCACCATTCAACTAAATCACTTTTGATAACAATATTCAATTCCCTTTGTCATGAAATGATAAAATGTTTCTTGTTGTCATTGTGGACTAGAATTACCGCATCTTTATTCTTTAGACTCTTAAGTGTGATTAATAATAAAATAATTCTTGATTATGTTGATGATCATAATCATCAACTGAAGTCTTGACTTCACTGTTGATCCTAAATAAATCAGAAATAATAACAAATCTCTCTATGCTTTTGTTTCTCAGTCCTTCACATCTGATTTTTGGTTTGTGAATATTAATACACACACATTAATACACACACACACACAGATACACCCCATCCTTACTCGTCTCTGCTCCCCCTACACCAGTGATACATGTCCATCTCCATGGCAACAGTCAAAAAGCGTTATGTCATAACTTAGAGTGGAGTTGTGCAGGATTTACTTCTTTTTTTTTTTCTTTCACTCTCAATCCTTGACACACGCGTCGGAAAGTTTCCCTCCCCCTCGGCGCTCCGGCAGAGCACACGGAGCCTCGGCGGCGTTACGTAACAGTCCCGTCCGCTTACCGAGAGGCGATGACATCATCAGCCATCACAGAGATGATGGGCTGGGCAGCGGTTGAAAACATTAGGAGGGATGAATATCCTAACCCTCCAGCTCCTTCAGTTTCATTTTTATGGCCCATGTGTGAATATAAGATTTAAATTTTCCTTTAGTGAATGATTGTCTTATTTTCTTTGTTCTTAGCTCAGTTTGACTTCTTTGCAAAAATGAAAAAACTTGTGTTTGTTTGCTGTTTATCCTTCATGACCCTGAACCAAAGTCAGGCTCTTCCTCTTTATTTTTCTTGAATAAATTGAAGCTGTGAATCTCCAGAGAGGCTGGAAGGTTTGATCCCTCTGCAGTCTGAACATGATCTCTAGTCCAGTTCCTCTTCCTGCTCTGCCACTCGGTCCTTCATGCAACATGAAGCAGAACAGTCCAGAGCCATCGTCGTCTGAGGGGAAATCTTCTGGACTCCTGGTGCCTTTGAGCTACCTCAGCAACCTCTGCCAGATCGCTAACCTCGGCCTCCTCGGTGCGGGACGCGGCGCGTCGTTTGATGGGAACAGTTTTGTTCCTCTCCTTTCTGTTGTAGAGTCTGCGTAAAGCAGAAGCCAAGGTGCAGCAGACGTCAGAGGCTGAATAGGAGTGATCCAACAGAGACGAGGCCATGCTGCATCCTGATTGGGCGCTTGTCCTCTGTGGCTCACAGCGGCTCTGCTAAATGAGGCTGGGATGATGCTGGCAGCAGCGAACACGTTCCCCTGTGAACCGACGCCTGATTGCTGATTGATACATTGACGGCAGCTGATTGTGCGTCATGAGGAAGGAGGAGAACAGGAAACGATCTCGCTGTTCTTGTTTGAGTTTGTTTCAGGGAGTTCTGAGTTGGTTGCTTCAGGCAGCAGGAGTCATTACCAGCCGCTGAAGCTTCAACCCAGTGACCCCATTCACAACTGGACTGATTACTAATTAAAAAACTCTCCAAACACTCTGATATGTCAGCAGGAAGACAGAAGGAATATTGTCAGCTGAACTGCTGTGTTTTAGTAGCATCTTTAGCTCTGGAAGGCCTCATCCATCCCTCCCTCTCTCCTTTCTCCTACCATGAATAATCCACAGACATCGTGTATTTCCTCCGGTCTCCAAACATCATCCATAATGCACCACATCTCGGCTTCGCCTCTGCTTGTTCTACATTGCCTAACATCACTAAGTGTTTGTCCTGGCAGCTGTGGCTGCAGCGTTGCAGTGACCCCCTTTTCATTCTGGGGACAGCAGCCTTTCTCCGTCTGCCTCCCGGAAACACTCACTCCATTCTGACCTGCTCATGTTTAAATACATATTATTTCCTAAAAAATCTGTCTAATCTGAGATTAAATGGTTCAGTTAAAGAACAGAATTCTGCTGCAAAGCGAGCTCTGGTTGCTGGAGGTTGTAAGGTAAGGTAATTTTATTTATATAGCACATTTTCAGCAACAAGGTAATTGTTGCTGAAAACAATTAGAGAATACTGCGCTTTGCAAACGTTTTCATACCTACTGAACAGTTTGTCACATAATAACCATTAACTTCAGTGTGTTTCATGTGAGAACAAGAAAAAGCATTGCATAGTTGTAAAGTAGAAAAACGACACATTGAATTAGCAATAACATACAATAAAACTGAAACTGAGTGGAAGAATCAAAAGAATCACCATCTGCAAACACAAATAAGGAGTTTTCTGAAATCTCCACTTTGGACACCAGTCACATAAAGAAGTGTGGTTTGTATCACTGAACTGCACACATTTATTAATATGTTTGAATTCATTGATATTTATTGATACGCTCAATGAACAAACAGTGGGAAAAATAGCAATCACAATGATACAGACTGTTTTGGGGGGTTTAAACATCATTAATGGTGACGACAAATTAAAATTCTTATCACGATACGAGTTTTATCATGATAAATGATACGATAAATGCCCAGCCCTTCCTGCAATCAGAGGGAGTTTATGTAGGAACACATAAACTGTTGCGTCTGACTCGGTGAAGTGGAACCTGTCAGTGTTGATGTGTAAAAACGCCTTAAATCTGCAGCTCTTCTCCATCCCTCTGGCTGATCTCCGCCGGGACTCTGGGCTTCACGCTTTTTGGAGACATGATGAGCTCTTTGGGGTTTCGCTTCTTAGTGGGATTTTTCCTGAGTGTTGAGCTGAATTTTGCTTCTTGACTTGGAGCCTAAATCTGTGATGTGCTTGTTTGTTTGCCAGCCTGGTATCTGGGCTGGATGGAGCTCACACCAGCTCCTAGCAGTTAATATTAAACACATCCAGCTGTCACCTTTAGATGACTGTGTGCTCTGTGGCTTTTTACAAGCTGCTCTGGGTTGTTTCAGGCTTGTGAAGTCTTCAGCAGAACATAAAGCTGAGGAGGGCTGCAGAAAGTTGGAAATGTGGGAGAAGAAGGCAGTGGGAAAGTTGTAAACTATTATTTCTGTTTCATGTTGGAACTGAAGATCCATGAAAATGGAGGTGAAATAAAAAAAGCTCTACACACAAACAGATTTCTCCTTTCAGTCTCATCAAAGGTTGATTACATTCACCTTATGGGCTTTTAATGTTCCAGAAAGAACCCGGTGTTCCTTCACAGCCTGTAAAACGCTGGAATGTTTGCAGTTAGATTATTTTCCAGATCAACGCAAATAAGAAAGAAGAAAATAAAATGTATGGAAACATCCATCCATCCTTCCTTCCTTCTAGTGCTGGGTCTGTCGCAGACGTTTCGGGTGTTTGTAGTGAATGACGGGAGCCGGCTCCTCGCTCAGGGCCGGTTTTACTATGAGGGAGGGGCTACGAACACATCAGCACAGCGAGCCACAGCTAACAGGACGGAGGGAGAAAGCGGACATTTTTCTCCATGTTGCTGCTCAGCTCTCACTCTCAGTGGCTCCGCCCTGCCACGTTCTGATTGGTAGCATGACAGCTTTGTGGCCAATCACATGTGAGGATGTGGGATCATACCATTATGTGAAAACAGAAGGGGGGCAAACCTGGCAGCTTTTTACTCATTTGTTGAATAAAAATTAAAAGTTGACTGAAATATTATTCAAAAGTAAAAATGCCTGCTTCTATAACTGAAAAAATACATATTCCTTCCTTCCTTTGTTCCTTCCTTCCTTCTTTCCTTCCTTCCTTCCTTTCTTTGTTCCTTCCTTCTTTCCTTCCTTCCTTTTTTCCACATTTCAATGTCAAACTTCAAATTTGGAGTCATACAGTCTGAAGAATGATCTGGTTTTCCAATCCAGATTTAACAGGAATAAAAATCTTTGCCTGTTCCAAACATTTGTTTTCACTGCTAATTAACTTCATTTATTTTTATTAACTATATAATAAGATCCCTCCTAGTTTCTCCCAGGATTTTTGTTGTTCCTTCCTGTATTATTCTTCCACAGAGAAACCTGTTTCCTGTTCCTTACTCTCAGGCTTGTTTTAGGGAAACGTTTTCTGTTCTAACTGCAGGTTTCTGTCTCTTCCAGCTGTACACGAGTTTCCAACCGACTTCTTCACAAACAAGGAGAGAACTGAAGGAGCCGTGGCTCTGCATGTGCTCTGTGTAAGTCCAATTTCATTAGCATGAGCTAACAATAAAAGCAAACTTTTGGCAGTTTGTTTTGTTTGGTTGAATGAGGGAATGAAGGAATTCTTTTGTTTTTCATTCAGTGAGTTTTTTTTCATTAGGAGGAATGAAATAGAAATTTAAGTGAACATAAATAGAAAATAGTTATAAAAAAGATTTTGTATAATAAAAGCAAAGTCTTAACTGCAGCTAAGCATCTTAGCAGGTTGAGGTCTTTTGTAGAATAGATTTTACTGTAAGATTTTATTTTATTTCTTGCTCTAAAATCCAGAGAATAGAAATACAACACTGTTTCTTAAATGTAACCATAAAACATACATTTTACAGTTTATTTAGTAAAACTGCAAACATTATTTTCCGTTCTTTGAATGTTGTGTTACAGTAGTTACAATTTGATGCTACGAGTTTAGTCTTTGTGTTTGATCTCGGTTTCTTCACAAATTATTTCTGATCACTTTTAAAGTCGTCCCGTTAAGCTCCGCCCCTTTCCCAGATTCCACCAAATCTGAACGTAAACGCTGTCAGTGGCGCCTGAACAGGCTCAAGGCCCGATAAATCCTTTCTGTGAAAGTCCAGTGTGTTTTTAAAACTTGGTTTAAACTTGGTTTACTAGTCTGTAACATATTTTTATTCATGTAAGCTTTATTTATTCCTCGTTTTTAGAGCTTGATTTGTTATCAGTTTGTACCTTCATCTTCACTCTGTTGCTTTTTTGAGTTGATAGGTGATCTAAATCCTCATATTCTGGGTTCTGCCTGCTTTCTGTTGGTTCAGACATTAAGATCAGGAGGAATGTGAAGAGTAAGACTGGTTTCCCTGTAAGGCAGAAGTTTCTGTGTTTATGCAGAAAACTTGGGATGCATTTAAAGCTCCTCTTTCCTGTGGAGTTTCCTCAAGGATTAACTCTTGGCCCTTTCTTTTTTTGTTTTATCTTCTCCTTTTAGGGTTGATGGGTTTTAAACTTCACTTGGATCATTTTTATTATAAGGTCTTTGTTTACTGGCAGTGTGTTTTTCCAGTTTGCAAACCGTGTTGACAGCTCTGCTTGCACCTACTGAGTCACTTTATTACTGTTAATCACACAGTAGCCGTGCAAATCCTCTGCCTGTTAAACTCCAGATCCCTAAAATAAAAAAAACAATCCGCCTTTCTGACCAATCAGAAGCAGGCTGTGTATAAGTGTGCTTGGCGGGTTTCTCTCCACCTGCAGCTGCTCGTCTCCAGTGAAAACCAAACAGCACCTGGAATGCTTGCATCCCTGCTAATTTAGTGGATGAAGATGGAAACAAACAGGCATTTAAAGCCATGGAAAATAACATAAATGTGAACAGATGCCACATCGCTGCGCAGCTCATGTGGCCTGAATAACGCAGCATTTGCTGCAGCATATGGTCTTTGTTCAGGGATTTTGACTCAAACACTGGATTGAATCCAGATGCTTCCATTTTTCTAAAGCTGCTATTAAGAGATTTTAATAAAGACGTTTATCCATTTGTTTCTAGAATTAAAATAAAGAGAACAGATAATCTCTGAAATGTAATGTTCTGCCTTCTTCGCGGCTGAAATTCAGAACATTAAAGTCGCCTTCAGCTGTTTTCACTCATAAAGCAGACAAAAAATCAGACGGTGTGCAGCCACTCATCGTGGTATGACTAGTGTTTCTGCTATCTGACCCAAACTGGTGAAAGAAAACTGCTGAGGATGTTCAGGAAAAACTCAGGAAATGCTGATAAACTGGAAACTTTTGTAGAAGTTAATCCTTTCTCCAGAAGCTCCACCTTTAAACTCGACTGACATTTTCAGCTGAATGCAGTCTGAAGAGAAGCTTCTGAGACATTTGGCCAAACAAGAAGACTGTTTGGATGAGTCAAGATTAGGCTTCAAAGAGAAGAGCCAACTGTCAGGCATGGTGGTGGTGGTATCATCCTGAGGACTTGTTTAAGTCTACTGAAACTGATGCATTGCTGAAAGTGGATGCATTGGAAGGAATTAAGGGAGAACCTAATAATCAGATTAATCATCATTAATTGGTTATTGAAATAATCGTTAACTTGTGTATATAAACTCCAAAAAGGTCAATTTGCTGAAACAATGATCTCAGAGCCGTAATTAAACCAAAGCTGTACAAAAAAAATACAAACATTTGCATTTAAAATTAAATTATATTTATATTCTACTGAAAACTCATCAAGTTGCAGTTTTAGCTTCAAATAGTGTAAAATAAAAAATCTCCTATTGAGCGCCTTTTGCTTTCCAATTATTAAATTGGCTAATTGAAAAAAAATGACCAACAGGTCGTCCCTGCAGTGTACTGATGTGAAGTCAGGCAGAAAGGTCTGAGCTTTTCACATGTTGATGTTAGAAGTATTTTTGCTACAAATGATCCAGTGTTTGATAATGGAATGTTTATTTTATTATTTAAGAAATGAATTGAATCATTCTATTTGCATATGCTTATGTATTTCTACTGTTGTATGACAAACCAATTTTTTATCTGATTAATCATCAGAATAATCAATTAACCTGAACTTCACTGAAAATATGAAATCTATGCTTAAAACCTGAATCATCAGCTGGAAACTAAACTGTTTAAATGAACATCTGACCAGAATGATGCCAGACATTTGTTGATGCCAACAACAAAAGGTTTGGTCAAGTAGAAACTTTTTAAAGGGACATTTGACCAAATATTAGAGGAAAAAACACAAAAGCAGCACAAAGACTGAAATAAATCTTCAAAAGCTCCAAATTAAGATCAGATGCAGCATCTCTGACTGGTCATGAAGTCTTTGATCTGAGGATCACATGCTTGACTCTCACACACATCTCACTGAGAGGTTCAGCTGTGTTTTCAAACCTGATGACTCTTCATTTCTCACTAAAGTGACTCACAGCTAAACACAGTTAGCAACGTTCCTGTAAACAGCCTGTGAGCTTCTTACTGTCATGTGTGGAAATGTAGAGATTCCTTTGTTCACATTTCATGTCACTAAAACATTCCACAGGATTTCTACTTCCTCATCATCTGACGTTTATCAGTGAGTCCAGGATGGATGGATGGATGGATGGATGGATGGATGGATGGGTTGGTGGATGGATGGATGGATGGACGGACGGATGGATGATGGATGGATGGATGGATGGGTTGGTGGATGGATGGATGGACGGACGGATGGATGGATTGGTGGATGGATGGATGGATGGATGGATGGATGGATGGATGGATGGATGGATTGGTGGATGGATGGATGGATGGACGGATGGATGGATTGGTGGATGGATGGATGGATGGATGGATGGGTTGGTGGATGGATGGATGGATGGATGGATGGATGGGTTGGTGGATGGATGGATGGATGGATGGATGGATGGATGGATGGATGGATGGATGGATGATGGATGGACCGACGGATGATGGATAGATAGATTTCTCAGTAGCTCCCCCTGCTGGGCTCTTTAAACTCGGAGCTCAGCTCCTTATTTGAACAGATCGTAGTTCTGTTGCTCATTCAGTTTTATTGATCCATGAACGATGAACTTCTCTTAACTGGTATGAAATCAGATCAGTGACTCATCAGCCTCACTGATTAATTACAGTAACAGCAGGAATCTAAACGTTTTTCTCCACTGAAACATTCAGAGCAAAGGTTTCTGAATATGATAAATATGACCATTATAAAGCACCAGCTGATGAATCAGAGGCTTCCTCAGACAGACTGCTATGGAGCTCGTCTTCATCAGGACTTCTCACCCGGCTTCACGTGGATGAATCACATCTCACATGCTTCTCACGCTTCGCTTCTTCCTGTAATATTTATCTCTCATCGCAGACCGTCTACATGTTCTGCGCTCTGGCGCTGGTCTGCGATGACTACTTCGTCCCTTCCCTGGAGAAGATCTGTGAGGTATGAGGCAGCAACACTTTGTCACACAGCTCCGATGTGGAAGAAAGTTTGTCACTTGTTAAAATAACTGAGAAACTCTGGATTTTTCTTTCTTAAATCTAAAGGAATTTGGATTCTAAATTTAGATTTAAGGCGATCTTGAGAGATCATTTTCCATGTTTTCTACAGATTTCTAGAAATTAGTAAAAACACTGCTGAAGCCCTAAAAGAAAAATTTGAAAGATCTTTACAACTTCAGGGAGAGACGGATCGGATGGACAGATTTTTGATCAGCTGGGTCTCTTTGAAGATTAAAAACATCTCCAAAGACACCAGAAGATCAAATACATTTATCTCCTTTTTCTTTTGGTTTTCACTTTGGGTTTCCACCACCTGGTTTTCTCCAGCAGTGTCAGACTCATAAAACCCCGTACTGCTGCTCGTTGGCGCAGGACTGAGCTCCTGTTAGATTTCATCAGAAGAGTTGAAGCTGCAGCTGTTTTTTCCTAACGCTGCCTTTTGTCCTGTGTTCCCTCAGCGCCTCCATCTGAGCGAGGACGTGGCAGGAGCGACCTTCATGGCAGCTGGCAGCTCGGCTCCAGAGCTCTTCACCTCTATAATCGGTAACATCAGGGAGGTCCAAACCTCCATGGACCGCCACACACTCTGCAGCGTCTCCTGGCTTTAGCTCCACATTAACCTTGTCTTATGTAACGACATTCACTGATGGCGTCTGATGTGTCTGACTTAGAAACGACAGAGAGCTAAGAGTCCCTGACCTCGTGTTCAAAGAGACGAGTTCTTATGGTTTGTTTATGGAGAATAGTTCTGGGAAATCTTTTGTCCCACTCATCTCTCCCAGCTTCATTCATTAAAGGATTGTCTGGACTTTGTGTCCCTAAAACAGGAGAGTCTAATCCACAAAGCCCTCGTCAAGTTAATAACTTTTCATGCTCGTACTTTTGACCACATTTAAATGATTAAAAACTGTGTACAACACAGAACAACACTTAAAACTATTAAATCTTTCACTGAGTGATACAATCTCACAGAAAAATGCAGTAAGATCCAGTGCTTGATTTGTTAATAAGTTATATGTTAGACTTTAAATGTTTTCCTGTAACATTATTTCACATTATAAGGAAGTTTATTTATAGGTTTTTTACTCATGTTTCTACGGAAGCCCTGAAGAACCAATTTTTTAAATTGACTCAGTTTTCAACAACTTTAGAGGTCATCTGCACGCAAAAATAATTTCATCTATCCATTTTCTTATGGCCGTCGGTGCCAACGAGTGAGAGGTGGGGTCACCCTGGACAGGTCGCCAGTCTGCAACATACAGACAGACAGGACAAACAACCATGCACACACACACACACACACACACACACACACACACACACACACACACACACACTAACACCTAAGGAGAATTTGGACAAACCAATCAACCTGACAGTCATGTGTTTGGACTGTGGGAGGAAACCGGAGAGAACCCAGCATGCACAGTGAGAACATGCAAACTCCATGCAGAAAGACCCCGGGCCGGGAATCAAACCTTCCTGCTGCAAGGCAACAGTTCTACCAATGCTCCACTGTGCAGCCTGCAAAAATAATTTTCTAGATTAAAATATTTTAAAGTTTTTTAGGTTGTTTTTTTCCTTGTGGAACGTTGTTTCTGAACGGGGAAATAACTGTGACACACAAACGTTGACCAGCCGTGCTTCTCCATGAATCCTGCTGCAGTCGTTCATGTTTCTGCCTCCTCAGGCGTGTTCATCACCAAAGGAGACGTCGGGGTCGGCACCATCGTGGGCTCCGCCGTCTTCAACATCCTCTGCATCATCGGCGTGTGCGGCTTCTTCGCTGGCCAGGTAGGACCTCACTGCTGAGCCGGTGGCGTTAGATAAGGGGAGTTAAGAAAGATTCAATCAAAGGTAGGATGTTTATATATTACTGATGTGACCTTTAGAAGAGCTATAGCTTGAAATCAAAGACGGTGGCAGCAGTACAATAGAAGTAAGAAATACTGCCACCTACAGGTGGTTGGTTTGTCTTCAGTGTAATAAAAGAATAAACAAAGTTAAGTACAAAGTACATTTCTAATACAAGCAAAACAACCAAAAGAAGAACAGTAGCAAAGTATATTGATTCATCCAAACTCAACCAGTTCTGTGGAAAATTATTCATCTGTGTGAAAACATGCAGGATTCTGTTGATTTTGTGTGAATTTCTGTGATTTGTGAAAAACTTTAGTGACTGATTTGATGAGATTTCTGGGAAGATAAATGACTATATAGAAAAATGAGCTCATTTCCAGATTGATAAGCAGTTAGTTACTCCTCTAAGGCCGACATGTTTCTGCCCTGCCATTGTGTTCAAACACACCTGTTTGCTCCAGACAATCAAACCAACAAATCGTCTGCTGTTACAGATTCCTGTCGCTCAGCTGTGTGGTCCTTTAGTTTCTGTAAAAGTCGGGATTTGTTCCACTTTGCTGCTGCGTTTCAGCACAACTCTGATCATTTTAATACAGACACCGTAAAGCTGCTTGCTTTTGATCATCTCGGGTTCCACATAATGAGGATCATGTTAATATTTTTGAAGTCCTGATGCATAAACATGTGGTATTGTAGGAGATTTTATCATTTTTTAGCCCGACTACCTGCCTTGCATGAGAAGTTTGCCCGGAGCAGCTTCTCTCTGATGCCATCTGACGCGCCACTGATACGGAAATGAGTTGAGCTCAAGGATAAGCTCTCTGCTCTTAAAAGTATATCTGAACTGCAAGCAGTGATGCGACCGATTGCATATTATGTAATTGTGCTGAGATAATGACCGTCTAATGGAGCAGGGCCGGTTCGGTTCAGATCCAGGTTCTCCCCTGCTGTCTGCTCTCCTCTCATGTCGGTTTCTCTGCAGACTCTTCTGTGCTATAAAATGCAATGAAAGCACATTGAAGCTTTATTATTATTGTTCTTCCTCGACCTGTGATTTCCCAGCTGGGCGTGGAAGGTTCAAAATGTGATGTTTTTCCCCTCCTCTGATTCGCTGTGTGGAAGATTTATCCGCTTCATTGTTTGCTCCTGTGTCCTGTTGGGCTGCAAAAGGTCAACAAACTCACCGGCACGCCAATGATTCAGAGCGGGTGGCTTTTACAGTGGCGGTGCTTTCGGAGGTCAACGTAAATCTCCAATATGTCATCAGGTGCAGGAACAGAAGAATCAAATACAAGAAAATTTATTTTTGTAATTCCAATTTGCACAATTATGTAGCCAATGGAAGCACAGCCAATGAGACACAGTCGGACAAATTGGGATGATTACAGGAGGGGATTCTGAGGCACGATTTGTAAAGTTACTGTAAAGATGAACAGCAATAATTTGGGTTATTTAATCTATCAGAGAACATAAAACTAGTGCTTCATTTTTCAGTCTTATTTTCACCGTGTTTATTCATTTATAAATGTCACTGTTTCAAACTAAATTTGAAGTTAGAAAGCTCAATGTTTAGTAAACTAGCTCCGTATTTAGCGTCATTTCAGTTTGAGGTAAGACACAGGTAGACCCAGGATGAAGATGATGATGGTTTTAATAATGAAATCCACGGAACAGAACAAGACGAGCTCAGATATACACACGACGGTACAGGGAAACAGGCTGGTTACACACGAAGCACGACGGGGATCCGACAAGACAAAGACAAGAAGTGGGACCAAATACACTGGGAGGGTAATCAAAGAAACGAGACACAGCTGGGATCAATCAACAGGGAAGACAGAGACTCACAGGGGAACAGGCTAATAAACACAGAAAAACCTCAAAATAAATACGCAGAAAACACAGATCACAACATAAATCAGACAATGAGCCGTTTTACGGCAGCACAGACGTTTATAACTGTGACATTTATAAACGAGTGAATAAGCTTGTGAAAATATGACCCCCATTTTTTTCTCTAAGTTCTAAAACAAATTTTTTGGCCTGAACCATAATGTGATAAATTCTTTCTTTTTTCACAAATCTGTCCATAAGCTGCTTTATAAACAGACAGGATATGAGAGTTTCTGCAGGTCTAAATCCAAACTGAATCCTTCACTTCGTTCCACCATTCTAACTCTCACCCTGTGCTGTTATATTGACACAGCCGTTTTAAAAATCATAATTATAAATATAAGCTACTGAACATTAAACAGACAACGCCCAGAACAAACCCAGACTTTGCTGCTGCGCTCACAGGAGGTTTTCTAAGAACTCGTCCATGTGCTTAGATTTCATACCAAACATGTTTTCTCTACAAACCGTGATGCAGACAGAGTCCGTCAGGTGAGCTGGTGATCCTTCAGCATCGTCCGTTACACGGCTGGTTTTACTCTGCAGTAACAATTTAACCACAGGATGGGTCATAGTAACCAGATGTAAGGGCTTCCTGAAACATATGAGAAAAACATATCATACTCAAAATCTCAATGAACGTTTTAAATTTACAATAAATATCTGTTTTGTCATTTAAAGTTGACTTAAACTTGTTAAAAGTCTAAGACAGTGAAATGTTTAATGTGAATGAACCATGTGACTATAGGATTTCTCTATAAGATGTTTCAAACGTTCTCGTCACTGTGGTTTCTCTTCCCAGGCTGTGAAGCTGTCTTACTGGGCTCTGCTCAGAGACTCCATCTATTACACATTTTCCATCATAGCACTGATTGTGGTAAGATCTTTTTCTGTGGATTCTTGTAGACACACCTGGTTAATCTGGAAACATAGCAGCAGAACCTTTAGACTGTTTCATTTCTGAAACTGGGATTACTGGGATTCTGTAATCTGAAGCAGGTTTGATGTTTTCACAGCTGGATTATACAGGAAGCAATAGATACACTATAAACAAATACTTTGACTTGTCTCTAAAACGCTACATTGTTGTCCCTTTGTCTCCCCTGCTTAGTTCATCTATGATGAGAAGGTGTGCTGGTGCGTATCATATTCACTCTGCAACTAGAATTACACTGACGGACGGTTTGTAAATGTCTAACTGTCATGTTTGCAGGTGGGAATCTCTTGTTCTGATCCTCATGTATGCCGTCTACATCCTCATCATGAAGTGAGTGTCATTAACCTGTCATTCACAGGTTGTCATTCACAATGACAGGGGTGTCAAACTCCAGTCCTCTGCTGTCCTGCAGTGTTTAGATGTGCCACAGGTAAAAAACGGTGGAATGAAATGGCTTAATTACCTCCTCCCTATGTAGATCGGTTCTCCTGAGCCTTGCTAATGACCTAATTATTCTTTTCAGGTGTGGTGCAGCAGAGGCACATCTAAAAGTTGCAGGAAGAGGCCCTTGAGGACTGGAGTTTGACACCCCTGTCACGAGAGGACCCAGATTTGGGTCCTCTCGTGAATGACAGGTTAAAGCTGCAGCAGCTCCATGAACTGATTTTTTATGGTAAATATTGGATCGTGTGTCATGTTTTAGGTTTAACGGAAAGGCTCATCAGTACTTCAGCCGGAGGAAGAAAGGTTCTGGGAACCTGGCGAATGGGCTGACAGGAAGTACGGATCTGGAGGACAACGTCTCGTACGACGCAACGGCAGTTCTGCTGAAGAAAGGTACCAGAGTTGATCTGCAGAAGCTTTTCTGTCTACAACTTAAGACTTCTGAGGATTCCTAAAGTTTTATCACGTACAGCAGAGTAAATAATAATCTGTGTTCATGCTGGCTGTGCTTTAAATAGTATCCCACCCAGAAAAATTAGCTGCAGTATTATTGCAAATAAATAACACATTTCAAAAATTTAAATTTGAAAGAAAAAAAATGCATTTTGAAAAAGAAACTTTGTTGTGAACGTAGCTTACAGTGTTTGCAATAGTTGAACCTACATGTATGCAATTTGCTATTTTTACTGATTTTATTTTTAAAATAATTTTAAGATTTTATTTTTATTCTTTTTTTCAGATTAATTTTTTTCAAATTATTTTGAGATTTCATTTTAATAATTATTTTTAAAGATTATTTAAAAATGTTATTTTTATTATTATTTTTCAGATTGATTTTATTTTATCAAAAGCAAAATTAAAACATTTTTTAGAATTTTTTTCTGATTTCATTTAAATAAAATAAAATAAATTAAGACTTAGTGGAACAAATTGCAACCCCGACACTGACCAACAAAAACGCTGCAAAATGTGTGAAACAAAATGTGTAAAACGTAAAAACAATTTGTTAAACTGAATCTCAAAATGGTTTTGGAAAAAACTGTAGTCTGAAAAAATTATTTGAAACAAGGATGCTCATCAACATAGAACAAACTGTTTATTATTGCAAACATTGTTCTCTCCAAATGTTTTATTTTTTAGTTAAGTTTTTTAAAGTTTCTTCTTGAAATGCATTTTCTTATTTCTATTATAAAAACATGTTGCAAACATATTGGAATAAATTTCTCTCCATACAGAAAGTACGGTAAACTGACTTGAAATAAGTGCCATGTTTATAAGCTCTATAGATCAGGACCAGTTTATTCACCAGTTTTGTGATACATGTTATAAAAACCAGCCATAATCTGCTGGAGGGATTATTTTATGCTAGTTTTCATGAATTCAGCAGTTAGACTGTTTGTGTTCTTTGCAGCTAACTTCCACTGTCCGCCGTCGGTGCTGATGGTGGATGAGCTGCTCTCCGCGTACCCCCACCAGCTGACCTTCTCTGAGGCCGGCATGAGGATCATGATCACCAGTCACTTCTCCCCAAGGACTCGCCTCACCATGGCGTCCCGCATGCTCATCAACGAGGTAAGAAAGACCGCAGCTGAACTACAATACGGCAGGATCTGGGCAGGAGTCATATATTGTCATCTGTGTTGATGTTCCAGAGACAGAGGCTGATCAACACCACAGAGACTCGGGTTAACTGCATCACCAACGGCGACTCGGACTCCGCCACCCGAGGTCTGGGGAGGCGGGGCCTAGAGAACGGGATGGGCGGAGCTGAGCAGGGCTTCAACGGGAGGCTGCAGCGGCTGGAGTCAGGCAACGAGACGGAAAACGAGGACAACGAAAACAACGAGAACGACGAGGAAGGAGAGGGAGAAGAGGACAACGAAGGGCCGCTGGTGCCATTTAAAGTCCCAGGTACCAAGCTGGACCCAAATGACACTAACACAACCACTGCCACAGAACAACAGTAAAGATCAATCACAAATTTACATGCAGTCTTTCTGGGTGTAGTTTTCATTTCCTGTGCATGTGTGGATCCTGTGCATGTGTGGATCCTCGCCGGCTTCCTACCCCAGACCAAAAACATGACTGCCAGGTCAGTAGGTCTTTCTTTCACTAACCCTAACTGTGTAATCCTCCAGCGGGCGTCTGTAACAAACTGAAGTGGCTGCTGATGTGGCCGCTGTCGCTGGTATTCTTCTTCACCATCCCAAACTGCGCCAAGCGGCGCTGGGAGCGATGGTTCATGGTCTCCTTCTTTACCGCCACCATCTGGATCGCTGGCCTCTCCTACATCATGGTCTGGATGGTGAGTTAATCCACACAGAGCAGACCACCGGCTCAACGTTAGACACACAGATTTACTCAGATCGGCTGCTTTCCCGGTGTAATCTCAGCATGTTGCACTGGTTTGAGGTCAGGGCTCTCAGGAACATCAAGGTCATCCTTCCCTGGGATGTTTCAAACATCTGGATGCTAATTTGATGATGTTTCAGAGTCTTTGCAGTTTTCTTGGTTTGAAAACCTCAAACATGATTCATGCCTCTCAGTCGTTCTCTCATCTAAACATAAAACTTTTTTTCAGAAGACATTCGCCTCGTCCAGGTGGGAAGCTGTGAATTTCAGTCAAGCTTGAACGTGTTTGATTTGAAGCAGGGGTTTCTTCCTTGGTTGGTGCCCTCCCAGTTCATGGTAATGGGAAACTGGCTGTTGAAACTGGCACTCCACAAGTTTCCAGTGTATTGCAGGCTTAGTTATTGGGTTGTTCCTGAACATCTTAACCAATATTTTTTAATACAAGGCCATAAAATGTGGTTTAGATGATTGAAAATTGGATGTAATCTGGTCCAACTAGAAAATGATCCCAAACATTCATCAAAACTGGTTTTCAAATGGACAAATTGGGCTTCAGCGGCAGCTTTGCCAAAACACTGAGTTCAACCTTTCTGAGGTTTGTGGATAAACTTAACAGCCAAAGCCTTGCCAAGAAATGAACTCTGCTGATTCTGCCAAGAAGGGAATTGAAGGAAATATCCAGCCAGGATTATAACACAGGACAAGTAAAGTCTGTCAGGAGGTTCTGATGAAGCATTTCTTCAGGAAATTATCAAACCTGCAGAAGACGGGCCCTGATGTATGACAGAAGAATAGGGACAGAAGAAGAGATTTGCTTATAAATTACAAGAATAATGTAATAATATTAGTAGAACAAAGGCACAATATTACCAGAAAAAAGATGGAAAATCATGAGAATATTTTTTTAATGAGAGCAAAGTTTTGATAAAGTTACAAGATCTTTATTCTGGAAATATTATTACTTTATTCTCATATTACTACAATTTTATTTTTGTGTTATTCCAACTTTATTCTCGTTTTATTATATCTTTATTCTCCCATAATTACTACTTTATCTTGTTTTATTACAACTTTATTCTCAAAGTGAAGCAAAAGTAAATTCATCTCGGCAGACCTGAACCCTTACAGGCCGTTTCTCAACAGCAGGGAGCAGAGAAACCCTGGAGGTCTTGAAAGTGATTTCCAGCTAACGACTCTGGGACGTTCTTTGTGTTTCTGCTTCCAGGTGACTGTGATCGGCTTCACTCTCGGCATTCCTGATGTCATCATGGGAATCACCTTCCTGGCGGCCGGCACCAGCGTCCCAGACTGCATGGCCAGCGTGATCGTGGCCCGCCAAGGTAGGAACCCCTGAAGGAGCCGTGCTGCTCATCAGCCAGGCTGTTGCTCTGCTGCCTGTTTCTGTGTTTTGATGCCTGCGGCTGTTTCCCTCTGGGATGTGAATAAAACTGAAACCGAATGTCTCAGGTTTGGGAGACATGGCCATCTCCAACTCCATCGGCAGCAACGTGTTCGACATCCTGGTGGGTCTGGGGCTTCCCTGGGCGCTGCAGACGCTCTGCATCGACTACGGCTCCAACGTGAGTGTTTGTGGCCCAGAATCACACTGGATCGGATCAGAACAGATCAGGAGGAGTTTTCTTTAACATTCACGCTCATTCAAACCATTTTGTGTAACGTTTGTCCCCTCAGGTCCATCTGAACAGCAGAGGACTCATTTTCTCTGTAGGAATTTTACTCGCCTCAGTGTTCTTTACAGTAAGTCTATGTTTTTCATTTTTATGCATTATTTTAGGGGAGCATTCCTTTTTTTTATTGACTAAGCTACAAGTTTTTTATTTTTGCAGAATATTATTTGCTCTCTCCAGGCTTTAGCTAAATTACAACCCCCAACATGAATGTCAAAAAGAATATAAAATAGTCCCAGGTTATTATGGAAATCCAGTTTTGCGCTAATTCATAACTGTGAGTTTATCGGAAATGTTCTGCTAAAATGGTAAAAAAAATAAAATAAAATGTTGGGAGTAAGAGACTGCGACAGACTGGCGACCTGTCCAGGATGTACCCCGCCTCTCGCCCGGAACGTTAGCTGGAGATAGGCACCAGCACCCCTCCCGACCCCACTGAGGGACAAGGGTGTTCAGAAAATGGATGGATGGATGGAGTAAGAGACTTCTAGCTCCCACCTGCAGATGGCAGCATTTCCTTCATATCTGCTACACTGCTGCCTCAGCTTTACTTGATATCAAGTGATAGTTTTTGATCGATGTGGCGAGCAGCGAAAAGTCATGTTTACTGTCAGACAAAAGCATAAAGGACTGGGCAAAGCAGATATCGCAAAATTCCTTCGACATATTTCTAAACACAACAGAAAGAATGATTTTGATTACAAAAAACCAAACACACACACACACACACACACAACTCAGAGACTAATAGAATCAGATCACTGAGAAGTTGCAAGAACAAACCCAAAACCTAAACGTGCTTCTTAATGACAGGATGAGAAAAGTTCAGAAAAAATGTACAAAAGATGTCAAACAGTTTTGTTTTTTTTTCAGTGAAGCATTAAAACATGTCAGCCTTTTTTAAATCCTCCATCTGCAGCTCCAACCAGAGAAGAGCTAAACACAGAAGCACTGGCCCAGGAGACCTTTCTATGAGAAAGAAAAAACTACGACTAAACAAAGTTGAAACCTAAATTCTCCATCAGTGGATCCATTCAGAGAAGAGAGAAAACTGGACACATTAAAGCTCAGCATCAAAAGCTCCCGTTACTCCTCCAGGAAACTGAGCCTGGAGTACTTTCTGTCAGGAAGGAAACCAACGGGAACACAAAGGGGATGGTTACAATAATTATTAAGATGGTCTTATCACAGAGCGAGACGTTAGAAAAACTACAGGAAGATAGAAAGTTTGCTATATGGTTAGAATAAAACACTTTTCAGTTTCTCCATTCTAATATGGGAGGATGTGGTTAAAAATGAGCAAGAATCCAGGAGAGACATAACTGACACTAAATATCAATATTTATGAACCTGATTCAGACATTGTTTCTCCAGATCACGGGTATGGTTTTGGTTGAGTTGAAGTTTTTGCGTCCCTCCGTTCTGCAGGTCCTCGGCGTCCATCTCAACAAATGGACTCTGGACTGGCGGCTGGGCCTGGCCTGCCTCGTCATGTACGCCATCTTCCTCTGCTTCTCCGTCCTCATCGAGTTCAACGTCTTCTTCTTCGTCAACCTCCCCATGTGCAGAGACATCCACTGACCCCCGCCCTCCCTCTGCCCCTTCCTCCTCATCCTCCTCTTCGTCATCGTCCGTTGGCTTGCGGAGGGAGAGAAACTCAACTTGGCTTCCGGTTTGTCGACGCCTCGGAAACGAGTCCGACCTTTTCTTTGTTTAGGAAACCACAGCTTCGTTTGAAACGTCTTGAGGAAGACGCAGAAGGTTTGGGTTTGCTTCTGGAACCGGATTGGATGGCCAAAGATGGCGCCCCGCCGGCAGAGATTGTTGCCAGACATGAATCAAACAGTTTTGGCTGAACTGAACAGCATCTTGGCGGACAGTTAGGCGAGCAGCTCCTGTTACGTAAGAGAGGAATCAGCGATTTTTAGCATTTTTACAAGTTTGGGTTTAAGCACAAAATTAAGGTATTTTTAAGTGGAATAGAGATTTCTCTGTATATATTTGAGGATTACATAGGTACTTGTTTTAGCTGTTAAAACTGAGTCTTTTCTGCACAACCGAGGGACCCGAAGAAGCATTTAAGTGATATTTGGTGTTGCTTCAACATGTCCTCCGTTCCGTTGCATGCTGTTCGCCACAGCGGTCGCTTCGCACTCACAGAGAGAATCTTCATGTCTAACACTTTTAATATATAGGCTGTTTTCTTCCATGTCCAAGTAGATGTGGTTTTACCAAACCGACGAATGAAAGGGACCTACTCCAGCACTGTCACTTTAACGTAGAGAGATATATTTCTGTAAGAGCGGTCTGCGGTTTTCTGGAAGTGTGTACCTGCTGCCTGTAGACCTCCTGTTAGTCTTTTAGTTGTTGTTTAAAACCAAAAAGTATTTTAGGGTAAGGGTCATAGATTGAGCGTGTGTGTGTGTGTGTGTGTGTGGATGCCACTGCTTCTGGGAAGACATCATCATGATTTATTTATGAATTAACTTATTCAAAGATCATGTCTGAACAGCAGTGTCAGTGCTCATGGTGAACTCTGCGATGCGGCACACCTAATATTTAATCTAACTACTGATGTTGTTTTTACAGATCTTTATAATTTATAAGTTTTGTACAGTTTAGTTCAAACACATGAGACATCGCGGAGCATACTCCTCCTCCTCGCATTAAATTAGTGATGAACTGTGGCCGTAAAAGATTGGTTTGAGGACAACAGGAAGTGATGGCATGCCAGCATTTGAGCTTTTACAGCGTATTATTCCTCTGCCGTCTCTTATATTTCAGACTTTAATGCTAGAGGCAGGAGTTAAGATGCATTAATGTTATATCAGCTTTAGGGTTTTTCTTATTTATTTTAACATTTTTTGATTCTCTGTTTCTCAGGGTGGAATAATGAGAGAACATTCAATTGCAATTATTTTTAAAAAGCAAAACCTGCAGTAATTTGAATATATTGTAGATTTTCACCAGTAATATTTAAACAAATATCTGCACAACTTTAGCTGAAAGGATGTGATATTCTGTGTCTCGTAATGCATCAAACTAAACTGCAGTGGAAACACATTTTCGCATCTCGAGTCACATGATCAACAACCGGATGTTTCCATTGATACAAACCATGAAAAAGACGACAGGAAGTAGTTGGAGGATCATGGCGTTTAGGTTATATTCATGTTGACTTATTGCAATTATTCACTTGTGATCTTATTTGCTTTTCTTATTCAATGAAAACAACAATTGCGAAATTGCGTCTTTTTTGTCGTTAGCAGAATATTGACAAATTTTTTGAGGCAAACAGGAAACCAAAAAAATAATTAAAAAACTACAATAGTTATTTGAATCTGAGAAAATAGGCTGAGTAACAATTTTCTCAACTAAATCTACAGTTTTCTATAATGTCATTTCACTCTCGTTGTTTTGGGTATTGTGTTAAGCTTTTATGCTGCCAAAGAGAAAACCAGATGCCGCCATTCAGCAGTCATTCAACATGGTTATTTTCAAATTAAATTAACCTGAAGATCTAGGCTGATGTATGTATATATTTGAGTCAGAGTGCATTTGTACATTTATCTATGTTGTCTTCAAAATTCCCTGCAGTTTTTTGTCGTATAATTATGCCACCCTAGAGAAAATCAAATAAATCGCCAAATGCCTAAAATGATACATTTATGCCCATGATGAAAACTGTTTAGAGAAAAATTAAAGATAATTTTTTACAGTATTACTTCTGTTTCCGCATGTGTTTAAACTAAATATGGAAGTATTTGTTATTTATTTTTATGAGATTCAAACCGGAAGCATCTGATGGATGTGCAGCTGCTCTCCCAGTACCCACCAGAGGGCGCCGCTGAGCATCTTTACACATCCGCGAAAGCAGCTGTGTTGGGTTTATTTTCCAACACAGACTAACAGATGCTTTTTTGCATGCCTCTATAACTATTAAAGTTACTTTGTGTGATTTTAACGCATTTCTAACACCAAGAAGACACTGACTGCTTGGGTTATGCTGTACATATCAGGGGGGGAGTTGCGACTTTAAATTCTGGAAACAGATTTCTTTAGAACATAGATCTGCAGACGTTAGATCTGTTTATTATTGTTGTCAAAAGTCTTTTGGATAGTTTGTAAAAGATCCATTTTTGTTGACCTCTGGGAAGAACCAGAAGGAGAAGAAAATGCTCTCGCAATAAACTGACTTACATAAACTAGAAGTCTCCAGTTTGACTTAATGCTTGATTTCTTCTTATCCTCCTTGTTGTTTTTTTGTTTTCTTTTTTTGTACCTTCTCAGACATCCTGTTGCTAAGCAGAAAATGGATAAAAGTATCTAAATATTGTCGGAGTAGAAGAATGACTGTTACCTCTGAATCAGAGTTCATCTCCATACAGGATTATTGTGATGGCAGAATGGAGCAGAACGGATCGATGAGTTAAGGTTAAGGAAACGTTCCTGTTTTACTGCATTATAGCTGAAGAAAGAAGTAAGTAAAACGGGTAACACTTTATT
>NW_015114584.1:104514-122428 GCF_001443285.1 Poecilia latipinna
CCCTCTCTCCACCAGAGCTGGCCTTTTATTTTGGAAAAGGAAAGAGATAAAAAGAGAAGAGACAGAAAGCAAACTTTGTCTACACACAGGTCATCTGGTTCTTTCTCTTGGGAGAGATTTCTCTCAAGGTTGGAGGGAGTAATCGGTTATCTTGCAGCAGAGATACTTGGTTCCAAACATATTCAACACAGCAGTAAAAAGTCTTGACACAGACTATGAAAAGGTCAAACACCTCTAAATGAATATTACATTAGTCTATATAGTAATATATTATAAATGTAAAAATGATAACACAAAAATCCTAACAATTGTCGTGACGAGGGGTTGAGGTGGTGAGGATGAAAGCAGGCGGACCCAGGAGATAGGTGAAAAATGATGAATTTAATGATATTAATCCAAGTATGGAACAACGGGGAACAGCACGGAGGAGCAACTGACGGCACGAGGGAACCGGTAACAAATGACAAGGATCCAACAAGAGACAAAGACAACAGGTGGGTTTAAATACACACGGGTAATCAAGGGAATGAGACACACCTGGGAAACAATCAACAGGGAAGACGCCGAGACAGAGACACAGGGAGCAAACTGAAGACAAAAAACTCTAAAAATAAATACACAGAAACATGACAACAATATGCTAAGCAAAAATGTGTTGTAGTACAATGTTTTTTCCTGCTTACTTTTTTCCAGGTTCCAGGTCAGATTGGAAAATTTTCTCTATTTACTGTTTGAGCAACAGTAAATAGAGAAAATGTTCCAATTTACTTTGCATTTCAGTAACACTTTATTTGAAGGGGGGTGAATAAGACTACACAACATTCTAATCTTCATAAACTTGTCAGAGCCCATTTTACATACAATGTACTTGGTGTGGCAGAGCAATATGCTTCTATTTTGGATAAAACCCATCCACTGCCCTACATAAATATTAAATTAGCTGCTTAAAGAATCTTTCAATTATATTTTTCCCAAAAAAGTGAGTTAAATATTAACAAACATCAGAAATTTTCCCAAGAATTACATGTTTTTAGAGTAAACAGATTTATATATTCTGACTCACCTGCTATTGTGCTGTGTATTCCTTGTAAAACCAGGAGAAAATAAATTATGCTCATTTTGCCATTTTATTTCTAAATTCTTATAACAAGTTGAAAAGATCTGTCCTCCTCTTCCCTTCTAAAGAGAGTCTGGCAAAAAAACAGGAAGAGTTGGAAATATGAATTTCCCCTTTCAAAGGAACTTCTTTGAAGTTCTATCCATATTTTATATGCAATTATGCATGTTACAGATATTAAGGTAATATCCAATTCTAAAAATAGGAATATAAAAATTAATTTATAAAAATTTATAAAAAAAGAAACAGTGGGAAAGAAAAAATTGTAGCTTGTGGGAACCAAAACAATACTGGCATCATTTTTTTTTCTTGTCTCAACATCATCTAGCAGTTATTAATTGGTAACACTTTTATTTGAAGGGGGTTGAATAAGACTGTCATGACACTGTCATAAACATGACATAACACCTGTCATGAACATCAATAAGTCTTCATGAATATTTATGACTGTTGTCATAAAGTCTCATTTCCTAAATCATGACACTTTTAATACAAAGTTGACATTATTCAAAATGTCTTTGTTATGACAACTTGACATTAACCAAGAAATAATGATCTAACATAAATTTGTCATAATACTAGTCATAATGATTTAATTATTACACTAGCAAAAGCTTTAACAAAACAATGATTAATATTTCCACTCCCTGAAATTAAGCAAAACAAGAAGGACAAGCAATAAAGATTTCACTAAGCTTTATTACACGGTCAAATGATTTAATAACAGACTCATTAACAATTTCTTTTACATCAACTAAAGTGGAACAAGTAGCACCAGTTATGAATATGTCATTAAGTGTCATTACAGTGTCATTAATATTAACTTTTACCTCAAGTAAATTGAAACTAGTAGCAACAATTATAAAGATGTAATTTAGTATTACAGTGTCAAATGCAATGCTAACAGAGTTATTGATATTAAGTCTTACCTCAAATGAAGTGAAACACACTGGACTACTTATAACTACCATCATAACTGTAGAACAAACCCTTTGTACATTGGAATAAAACAAAAGATAACTTGTTCTAAGATAACAGAGGGTTTAACGTCTGGTCAGTATATTGTTACTCTGAAATGCTGATTGAAAAACTAAAACAGAATTACTTATTCTTTAACTTAAGAAAATAGGTTCTTTCAACAGTAACATTTTTTGCTTTGATTATGTCAGCCATCTCCTTCGTAATAGTCTTCCTGTAATGCTCTGAAAACAGGAGATCTTCTTCTTGTCTTCATTTCCTGGAAGCAGCTCTTTGCACACTGGTTGTGTAGTTTGTGGAAGGTTGCTTAAGTGTGGGTACGCAGATTCGGCTGGTGCCCTGGTAATTCCTGGTTCTCCAGTGGAGGCTGAGGTTGTGGAGGGTTGTTACCTGGAGAAGCTGGTGGGAGCGAGCCCCAGGAAGAGTTCCCTTTTCTTTGTGAAGGGCAGGGCGCCCTGGAATGGGGTTCGCCCTGATAGAGGGGCTCGTGCCCTGGAAAGCGTTGCAGTTCTGGCGGGGTCTGGTGAGCTCTCATTGGCCCTTGAGAAGGTGTGAACCTCGCGCCAGTACCCATATGCGCAGCAGGTCTGCAAAATCAGACCTGTTATTGCTCAATCTCGCGTGGCTGAACGCCACTTGTCCCTCTAAGAAGTTGGACGCCGACCGCACGGGGGCCGCGTAACTAGTTAGCATGCCGGAGTCTCGTTCGTTATCGGAATTAACCAGACAAATCGCTCCACCAACTAAGAACGGCCATGCACCACCACCCACAGAATCGAGAAAGAGCATCTGAATACTTTCCATACCCACTGTACATATCTCTATTTTCTAAAGTGGCAACAGAATATTTTCAACAGATCTTGCAGAGATATTTGCTCTGCTAAGATGAATCATAAATCTAACATTTATGATTAATTTTTAAATAATTTTATTGATTTCAAAAACAATCAGCAATTATTCAGTATTTTCAGAACTCAAATAGGTCACAGTATGAAACTGAACAAATAAACAAAAAGAAGCAAAAGAAGCTCCAAGTCTAATTCAAGATTTTATTCCTATATATAGGTATATTCATTTATTTATAGGTATATTCATTTATTATATGTATTCATTTATTTTAATATGAAATACATATTATATAAAAAAAAATTAACACCCCAAAAAAGCCATTAAGTCAAAAGATCAACTGTTGGAAAATGAAAACAAATAGAAAAACTTAGTGAATTAACAACCATTTCCCACAAACTCATGTTGCAGACTGTATGTTTTATTATGTTTTTAAACCTTAAAGTTTTAGTTTGAAATGTCTGCTGAGTCAACAGGAAAACAGCATCAAGTCCATCCTGACATTACTATGGCAAAAATATTTTTTTATTCTTAGATCTTGATTGGATTTTACTATAAATCAAAAAGCAAAAGAGATTAACCTATTCTCAAAACCTCATACAGAAATAATATTTGAAACAACATAAAACAACTAATTGAATATGTAGATCTGCTGCTTTAACGAAATCGAGGGAAAAGGCTGACTTTGGTGCCTTTAGATATTGGTGTTCAAAGTCTTCGTTTGGTAGTTTTCTTTTTGCTGTTGAGACAGTTAAAAGGGCAGAAATGTTATTTATACAAGTTTTCCATGTACCTATGTCATACACTGCTTGCATCATGCTAGCCTGGCCATCATCTTCCTGTGCTAATCTGCATATTAGATATGTTTTAGAATTGTAGTTTTTGCCTGCAGATTTATCAATGGTAGCAGAGGAAAGTAATGAATCCATTCAGTCCATGTTGGCCACACTTATTTGGCCACAAATAATTAACATCAAAATCCACCTTTTTACAGTGGAGTACGGTTGTTTACAGCCCAGCCAATTACCAGTAAGCTTCTTAGTGTTGAACTGGTGCATTACAGGCATTACGGCCAAATATTAGTGATTGGGAAACATTTAAAACTTGAACAGAGTCCACACCTCCAGTAAGCAATCGCTTCTCAGTAGCCGAGAGCCCAGACTGCATGGACAAAGCAATGCATAGTGCAGGAAACTGGTTGTTTACCAGGCTAGCATCATGCATACAAGGCACTGAAACAGAGGCCAGCTATAAGACTGAAGTTACCTTGTTAACATTGGTTCATGTGATGTGGCACTTCCTTGGCTATTGCCTGATTTGTCACTATATAAAGATGACGTTGGAGATTTGGCATCTTGAGCATCTAGAAAATAAAAATGTAAAATGTAAATTTTCATTTTCAGTAACAAAATACATTTCTTTTGATGCAACTACAGTATTATGCCAGGTTCACACTGTTATAATAGGTCCTCTCACAATCAATTAGAACAAAATTTTAGAGGTGAAAGAAAATCTCTTGTCCTGAGCTTTAATTGATGGTCTGTGGTTCCTCAGGGCAGCAAATGGAGAGAAGTCAACCAAAGACTGCCTTAAGAATATCAAAAAGTTGCAAAATTTTTCAGTGAAAATCAGGCAGTGTGTTCCTATGCATATCTGATACTTTTCCTCTTTTGTCCAATTATACATACTTACTGTCTTCCTTTATTTCCCCTCCTCTCCTAATTTTCTGCTTTTAACTTTAGTAACAAGATTGTAAACAACAGCCTAAAACTGTGTTGTAGCTGATGAATTGTGTATGTATAAAATTTTTTACTTTTATTAAGAAAAAGAGAAAGTGAGCGTGGGATGAAGTTGAGTTGGGCAGGAGGATGATGTGCATGTGTGGGGAGGGGGGGAGAGGCATGAGGTGGAGAGAAAGGGGAAGAACTCTGCCCCTGATTTGTTGCAACAGGGTGGTATGGAGAAAATTTATTTTGCAGTTCGTTCTTAAAGCTACACTTGAGTTTTGTAAGCATTATCTGCATTCCTGGAATACAACCTGTTGTGGTCTGTCTGCCTGCATGTATCTCCACTAAACCTGTCACACACTTCACCACCGCTTGTCCCGAGTAACCCACTAGGCAGCAACTCAGGGTATGCTAATTGACTGACTTTTGTACTTTTATGAGAATGAACTGAAGTTAATCTCTGGTGATATCCAGTAATGAATAGCCTGTACAGCTTGAATGTTTGATGCTTTAGACTGAAATTAATATTTACATCTTCCACTACAGAATAAATGTTATCTCATCATATTTACCACTCTTCTCTCAAATTTTGGTTCCCAAATAAACAAAATTACTGATTGTCTGCACCAAATACCACAACTAAAATAAAAAAGGATGAAATTCATGTGTACTGAATAAAATAAAGCTGTCATTCTTTAAGTTTTCTGAAGTTTTTTCATTACTTAATTTTTTTTATGGACCTAAGTCAAGCCACTTTTAGAGCAAGAAGTCTTACTTGGACTCAACCTATTCTATTCAAAACATACATCGTTTTGCCTTAGATTAGATCTATATATCATTTGCCTAAATAATATATAGATATATAAATATTAAAGTTTAAATCAGGTCTATTTCTATTTAAAGGTCAACAAAATACCAAAAAAGGAAGGCAAAGTAGCAGACTCTCACCTTTACACTTCTTGCGAAGAAAGAATACAACCCAACCAATAAAAATCACACTGATGACACCAAGGGCAACCAAAGCTCCAACAGCAATCTCCACGTAGCCGGTGTTTGCTGTTGAAGACAAACCAGGTCACACTCATGTAGATTCAGAGGTTTTTTCTTATATTTTTTCTCAGTTTGTCTAAACACCTTGACTAGTTTTAACTTTGTTCCTTTTGCTTTTTTCTGGTTTCTGTGCTTCAATGCATTTTATTTCAGCTACTATAATCATGAATGGCTAATTCAATAATATTGCAAAAAATCCAGAAAATCATGTTATGGCACAGGTTTATATACTGATTGCAGAAACAGAAAGCTTCTGATTCTAAGCCCTAAAACTGAATGTTGATTGAAAAACACAAGCAAGGCAGACAGAACATTTTAATCAGCAAGTATTTACCAATAAGTAAAACTGGCATTTTATACAGTTACTTACATTTATTGGTCAATATTCTTCTTTTTTCAGGTCTATGGATGACGTCTGCATTGACTCCAGAGAGCTGAAACACACATTCGTACTTGGGCCAGTCTTCAGGTGGAACAGATGACAGATTGATATAAACGCTCATCTGGAAGGTCCCATCATTGTTGGGGAGGATCTCTCCTTTATCCACACCATCATGAATCTCCTTTCCATCTTTCCTCCAGAACATTTCAGCTCTGTTGGGGTAGAAACCTGTAGCGAGGCAACTGACCACAGAGGAGGGCGACTTCTGGAGGAAAGAAACTGAAGGAAGATCTGGAGAATATTTAAAGCAAACATTTTTAGTTTTTTTATAATTATAAATTACAATTGTTTGTAACTAATTTATACAAATTACAGAAAAAGGTTAATTAGTTTATTTCTTAATGAGGTCATCTAATGTGGAAAGGAAAAGATAATGACTGCCAGAACAATGCAATAAAAACAGGTTAAAAAAGGCCAAAAGTTGCATGGAAACTGTGATAGTGATTTTTATTCAATACAAATTTCACACAAAATTTGTGAATATTAAAACTATGTAAAACTTTGTAATACCTGTTCTCATCATGGAGCTCCTCCCATAGTTCACATATTTCTGCAGCCACTCAGCACATGTCTGAGTTAAGTAGGACTTCTCAAGTTCTAAAGCATTTCTATCATGATCCCACTTTTGTATGGTGATGTCAGCTTGTGGTTTTGGAGCGATCCATTGATGTGTCCATGGGTCCAGTATGATCAAATCCTCTCCATCATAACCTATCTGATCATAACCTCTGACCTCTCCAGTCTCATCATCCCACTCACAGCCATACATCTGCTGGAAGACGTGAACTCCTGAGACACAGAGACAGAGTTTAATCAGCATCAGAATGTTAAAAACACAATCCATTAGTTCCTCCCAAAAAAGATGATTTTAGTGTAATAGACTATCGAAAACAAACAGAATCATTTGAACAAATAAAGTTTGTATTTATGTCAGCTGAAAAACATGGACAGTTTACCATGTGTTCATAAGTTTCAATGAGACAACCGCAACAAATAATGAAACACTTTGATTTGTGTTTCAAATATTTAATTATATAGGTTTTTATATATGAATATAAATGAAAACAGTTTTCTAAGATCTAGACTTCATTTTACAGAGTAACATACAGCAAGACTATTCACTGGGCTGAAATGTACTGGATTAGAAACAAGTAAATAACTTTATATGCACAAGAACTAACGATGTGTAAAATAATCACTGACACCACTGTGTGTAAAAAACTGCATCGGAAATTTGACAATAAGCAATGTTTGAAAAATATGTATTATGTGCGAAGTAAAATATGAACAAACCTCCAGTGTGGTTGAAGCGTTGCTTTGCAATGTTAATGTTTTTTTTGAAGATTTTCTGTTTTTCCCGACATGTCAGAGTTTCCTCCTCCCAGTAATTTGGATGTTCTGAACTCACATTATTCATCCAATCCTGTTTAGGAATGTTTTTGTTGATGTTGCTGTCACAGTAACTTATCTGAACATCATTCACAAATCCAACAGACACGTATGATGGGAAGCTTGGTACTCCTGAAGATGCTGTGTAGAAATACTTCAGAGAGTGGGTCACTGTAAGAAAAAGCACATTTCTGAATATTGTATAATTACTATATTATCACTCATACCTAATATAGACCCATGGTATCAGGTTCCATCAGGTAACATTTGAGAAAATATAGAACATACACCTAGTTTTTGATATTTTGATTATTTATCGGCCTAAAAATGCATCTTTTTAACCCCTCAACTGTCGCCCTCAAAACACTTACATGTAAGTCAGCGGGTCCATGACGACACCTGTATGATCATGACAGATAAGAGGCTTTAAACTAACTAATCTAGCAGCAACATGAGCTCACTAAAAATGTATCTAACTTTTCAAAATGTTTAATATCTGCTAAATAGTGATTAGTTTAGTTTCAATATACTTTTCATTTCCAGATATTAGGAGTCTTAATACTTATTAGGATTCAGACCAGAATCACAGAATTTACCAAATAAAACAATTTTCCATAATTTACACTGAATCAACAGTAAACCTTTCTATATGTGTAAGCCAGATTTCACCCCTGAAAACAACCTGTTGAAGTGTCTCTCTTGAGTCTTTGTTGAACATAATTTTTTATGCTTACAAGGAAATAGAAGCTGGGCATGGAGACATCGATACCATTTTATTATTTAAACAGCAAATGAATCAAGCAGCACAGAATACCTTAACTCTGATTCAGATAAACTGCTTCAATAACGGATGGCTAAAATAATCAAGTTGAAACCAACTTTATGTTGTGGGTCTCAGTTTTTCATGTGTAAGTCTAATAAAGGTTAAACTAATGTCAGAATCCTTCCAGGACAACAAGCTAGCAACATGTTTCACAATATGTAATAAATATTCACACAAACAATCCCATAAACCTCTACACACAGATATGTTCTGATATGTGCTTTGATGCTAAATATTCATCTGCTACAGGTTCTGAACAAAACATTGATCCAATTCTGGTAGTCTATCAGCTTTTTAGTTTTTAAAAATCCCCAGTTGTAGTACTTGTATGGTAAGTTTTCTTAATTATTATAATACAATTGTCTTGTTCGTCACTAGACTAACATCAAAACGCATGCACCAAAGTTTTATGGTACATTGAACACCTGTCTGCATCCTGCAGCAGGTCTGCCAAGGTGGAAGTCTGTGTAAGAGTATCAGAAGTGCAGAAGGAGCAAATAAAACAGAAATACTACAGAAAATATTAGAATATCTGTCTCCACTGACTCAAACATGACTTTGAGTCAAAAACATTTGATTCAAACATGAGTCAAACATGTTTCGACTCATCTTTGAGCTTTTAGATGTTATTGTTGCTGTTTTGTGTTTGCAGGGATTTTACGTTGCACTTGTTTAACTTAATCATTACAGAATGCAGCAGTCCATAAATTATTTCACTTGGCATATTCACTTGGTATATTATGTACTAATATCATCTTGTCTAAAGTTGACAAGTGAGTGCAGGCTAGATGTGAAAAATAATCACAGAAAACTTTTTTTTATGTACAGGGTAGCCTACATATGATGAGCCAATGACAAGTATAGTATGTTTTTCTTAAAAGACACTGAATAATCAGTTTGTTTGGTTATCCAAAGAGAAAAGAGTAGGGCAGGAAAAAAGTGAGAAAAAAGTCAGCAGGAAGACTCTGCGCTTTGAAAAATTGCATGTAAACTAAGTGAATATTAAAGAATATATAAAAACGATTAATTATTCTTCGTTACATTGAGTGCTTTATTTTATTTTGGCTGAGAAAGTTCCAAAGACAATGGCAGAAGAAACGCTATTATAGAAGAAGTAAATATTAAACAATAAGCATCAAGGTTTGTGGATGCAAACAGGTTTCAGTATTTTAACAAACTCTATCCAGAATATTTATTGAACTGTGGTGTAAACCTGATAGACACACAAACGCCCATTTTACGCGTGGCCTTACCCATAGGTAGCAATACTGCTATAAATTGCTGCCATTTTTGGTATAAGGAACTCAGATATACAATGTCAAATAATAATGATATAATTTCACATAGCGACACATAAAATGAAGTCTTAATAGGCCATCCATTTGGTTATTTTTAGAGAATTATCTTCTAAGTTAGTAAGTAAAATGTTTTGCACTCTGGACTTAATACCATAAACTGTACACAAAGTTGTTATAATTACACTCATTTTTAAAGCCGTACATTTTCTAACTCACCTGTTAAAGCCGCTGGTATCCCAGATAGAAGCAGAAAGATTAAGGTCGTCATTTCGCCAATCTCGCTTTACATGTTTAGATTCTGTCTGAAGCTTCTCGAGTCTTCTTCCGTGTGAGAGACTCNTTATATTCAGAATCTAAAAAATCATAAACTTCTTCACAGTAAATGAATGAAACATCCCAAATTGACTTAAAGCAATGCTTTTACTAGTTCATCAGTTCAATATACTACTTTATATATCAAAAACCATATTTTGACAAAATAAACGTGTTCAATTCAAAAACATTTTTGCTGCTAGATTACTGAATAAACAGATGAGGTCAATAATAAAGATATTTATTGTTCTTAATTTGGCTTTTCAACTATCAGTTTGATGCAAAATGATATACCAAAAGTCATTATCCATAAATTAAATGTGTTCCAATGAAACTCATTTGTTGGACGCCTTTTCAAAACGGACAACCTCTAAGCAGGTATTAATCAAACATTTCACTCACTCAGGTTACATTTCTGTATTAAATTGTTTTTCTCATTCATGTGATGTAATATTCAGATTTTAAATGTTTTTATTAGCTGTAAGTGGAAAATCATCATAATTAACAGAAATGAAGTCTGTCAAACATCCCTCTGTGCGTAATTGTTTCACTTAGTGGTAAAGTTTCTTAAATAAATAGATTTTTCTATCATATAATTTATTTATTGGGTTTTTTTCAGCTTCTAAGTATTGGACATAAAAATTAAGAGAGAAAGCACAGTCTCTGCATTCAGCCAGCAGGGGGCGACATGCGCGCCTGTCCTCTGTCTCCTCCTCCTGTCTCACCTCCTCTCTCTGACCAGAGGCTTGCCTTTGTGTTTGTCTCTACACCATGGGACTGTGGGTGTTTTGAGTGGAGACCAGAGCCGGAACTAATGGTTTTCATCCTGCACAGCAGCGCAGAAGAAGAAGAGCAGGAAGTCAGAGAAGTTTCAGGTGAGTGGAATCTCTCTGCGTCTGCATTCAAACTGCGGTTTTCCTGCTTTTGTCTGAGCAGAATGGGTCATTTCCAGCCTGGAGCGAGTCAGATGTGCTGCGTGTTTACTGGTCCATCAGGCAGGTCACTGAACTTGGTCGCAAGACTTTAAAGTTCAGCATAAAAAAGTTACTATTTTCTCCAATATCTCTCTAACACCCAGCGTTTGACTTCATGCTGAAGCAAATACAACTGCAAAGGTTTAAAAGTTGGTATAAAAGTTTCAAACTGCTTTTTACCTTCCAATTAACTTTCCCCTGTAAAGAGTTTATTGGAGAAATTAGCAAAAATGCAGTAAAAATTCAAAGCTAACCTTTTAATAAAAAGTTTCAGAAATTCTGGAGATCAAGACTCAGAACTCAAAAACATCCCAGAGTTTTTCATTTCTTCACTCTGCCGCTCCACAGAGCTGCGTACTTTAGGTCAGTGTTGCGCTATGAAACTAAACTTTTGTTTTCTTTGGACTGTCTTATACCTTCACTCCTCCTCTGGACTCTTACAACATCCCAGAAACAAAAAAACAAAGTTCTAGTCATAATTGTGCAAAAAAGACATTTAATCCATGTTTCCTTTTGAACAAGTTAAAAATCTGGATTTCTAAACACAAATGCTTCCATATGGATTATATCTAAAACAGCCATATTACTCTCACACAGTGACTGGTTTTTAATATTTTAATGATGTTTGGAGCTTACGGACATTAAAAGTCCAACAAGGGTAAAGATAATTTCCAGAATTTCTAAAATGGCCAAAATGTCTACAAATAAAAAGTTGAATCTGGAAAAACCTTTTAGCATCATCCAGAATTCTGATTTTTACAAAAAAATTAGAATTAGTACAATTATAAATTTGTGTTTTAATATTTGGAGAGCATGGCAACCCCAGTATTATCACCATTCTAGAAAAGAGGCAAGACGAACGCCAAAATAACTGAGACAATGTAAAATGAATTACATTGTCTCATTGTAATTCTTAGAAGACTTAGAAGTTAGATTCAGCTGAATCTGAATCTAACTTCAGATTCAGCTGAAGTTAGATTCAGCTGAATCTGAATCTAACTTCAGATTCAGCTGAAGTTAGATTCAGCTGAATCTAACTTCTAAGTCTGTAATTTCTGTAAACAAAGCATATTGTGTTGTATTTTTTTGTGGGTTTTTTTTGTTTAATATAGTAGTAAAAAATCCCCTCTAATCAAAGCCATTCTCTGCCCTGCTTGTTACTTTCACATGTTTGACCTTTCAATGAGCCAGATTCCAGGCTCTCCTGGATTTTTCCCATTCCGACTTATTCCTGCTGACACTGAGATGTTTTCCTGCAGAAACATGTCTGAAACCTGACTGCCTGTCATCCTCTGCCACTCTATGCACCTTTATTAGACTCTAACTTCCTCGATTTGCTCATTTTGAGCCTCTATGGAATCTGCTGAAGAGATTAGCTAAAGAGAAAAAACATTTGGCTCAAAGAGCTGCAGTTCCATCCTGTGATGGGGAAAGAGTCAGCAGAAAGGCATTTAAATAAGAAAAATAACTGAGCTTGTTGGTTTTTGGGTCATGAAGCTGATTAGTGTTTCTTTCAGGGTTTTTATGGCAGCTTTCTTCTGTTTTCCTGCTAAAGCTGCTTCTTTCTGGGACAGAACCGAAGTCTGCAGGTTTATGAAAAGTGATGTCATTTTGGTCGGGAATCAGCAGCTCCAGTTACAGAAAACTGACCCTGTGGGGAATGTTGAACTCTGCAGACGAACATGGAATCAGGCCGTCTGTCTGCAGGTTTTCTTCGGGTGTGTGGAGTCAAACGGGTCACTTTGTGTCTGGAGAATCATTTCTGCAAAGAGTTGCTCACATGTTTTGGATCATTATCCTTATAGAAAAAAACAATGATGATCTATTTTCAGTTTTCAGTAAGAGGTAGAAATATTTTTATCTGAAAATATTTGCCTCTTTTCAAAGAGCTTGTGACAAGGCTTCCAGGTAAAGAAACAGGCCCACAGCATCATGGATCCTCCACCATAATCACCAATACACTAGTGGTGGGCATTAATCATACATAGTTTATTACTTATGATCAATTGCTTTTATTTATGATAAATTTCTTTTCATGAGCAGTATTTCTGTTTGTGGTGCTATAAACAAGCAATCATAACCATACATTTACTTAAAAATGAATAAATAAATATGGCAAACTTCTAAAACTCCTAGCTACGATCAGTTTATCCTGGCTGTAATTTTTCCCTCCTGTAGAAATGTTGCTTCACTGTGAAGTTGGGTTTTGAATGTTGAGGGCCTTCAGCTACCAGCCAGTCTGTCTGTTTTCTCTTCTGTCAAGAGACGATTTTCATCTCCACCTTCTCTAGTCGTTCTTCTTTTGTTCCATGTAAATGTGAACTAGATCAGAGCTCAACCTCATTCAGAGATTCTGAAGCAGATTTAAAGAAAAGTTGTTGACAAAAAAGGATCCAAGCCTTTTTCTCAGCTGACCTTCAGTGTGGAAAGTTGTGTGGAGGGTGGTGCTGGTGCCTGACATAGTTTCCAACCATTATTTAGAGCAGAAGCGCCCTTATTGCATGAGCAGTGTGATTTGTAATGTGATTTATTTTCAGTTTGCTATTATAAGAGCCTGAAAGCTGTGATTAGAGGCTGGAGTTGGTTAGTGTGGTGTTTGATGGACAGAAGATGCACAAACAAATGTTGGAAAAGCCTCCTCTTGCATAAAACTGAGTGATCACATTCCTGAAGTTTTCTTTCTTCCCAGTTTAAGTAACAGCTTCAGCGGGGCTCAGCAAGAACCAGTGACCCACATTCTGCTCTGTTCACTGACCCTTTCAGAGTCCGGACCCCTGCCTGGATCTATTTGCTGTTTGCTGTGGATGCTCACACCCACAGCGTCATCTGGTTTGTTTCAGACCACTAACGGGACCCATGTGGGAGTTTTTTATCTGCTGCAGGTTTATGCAGCTGTTCTGACAGCAGCAGGGAGCCAGATGACCTCAGTATGAAAAACAAGCACCACTTCAGACTCTTCGCAGTTTAAACATGCATGTATTGGATGTAATTGAATGCCAATTGATGAATTGAACCACGAGGCAGGAGGGAGAGTCTGGTTGGTCGGTTTCAGAGTTTATACACACTTTGGTAAAAAAAAAAGTAGTGTTTTACAGACATTCAGGCACAGCTGGCTGATGAAACGCTTCACATTCCCAGCTGTGATGAACTTACCTGTTTTCAAAGCAAGACTCATTCCTGGAGAATGAAGGTTTAAGATGTTTCAATTGGACCAACAGATGCTGAAGGTTTGTGTGAGAATAGTGATTTTCTAGTGGTGGGACATGATTAAAATTTTTAAACAGGTTAATTTTAGGATCAATGATTAAATAGCCACAATTATTCGCATTTTATTGACAAAATAAGCAACATTTTACATAAAAACAAATTTCTGCTGCTAAATTATTTAATAAATACACATATGAGCTCAAAAACAAATATATTTATTGTTTCTAGTCAGACTGGTGCAAAGTTCTATTATTGTTTCAGGAAGCCCTGATCATTCATGGAGCCTCATTAGAAATGTGGACTGTGGATGTTGACATTAGCATTAGCAACATGTTTACCGTTGAGATGCTTTTATAGGCTTCAAAAGCTTTGCTGAGAGACTAACTCCTTTTAGTACAACCTGAACACATCACTAGTCTTTGCCAGTCTCAGATTGGTTTCTGAAGCACAAAATCCAGAGAGCAGCTTCGACCATCGACCATCGCGGATGTCGCTTGTGCATCAGATTTACAGGTGTACCAGAAACAAGCAAAAACAAAGGTTCCTTCCTGGAAATTTTGCAATTAATCTTACTAAAATGAATTAATCTTGCTAAAAATTTGAATGCGTTAAAATCAACATAATTAAACCAAGTCATTGACTTATAGCACTCACTCTTCCTGGACCAGGACCTGTCGTTGACTTTAGAGCAGTTCCTCATTCTGAGCATGTATGTAGCGACAGTGGAGAGGAAAATCTCCCCTTTAACAGGAAGAAACCTCCAGCAGAAGCAGAACCTTACTCTGTGTCTGCCATGACCGACTGGAGGTTTGAAAAGACAGAGCGGACACACAAGCCCTGATCTAGGAGTAATTTCTATGTTAAACAGAACAAATGTTCAATATCTCCTTAATGGCTTCATAGAAGAGAAACACACTGAAAAACAGGGTCATGTGCATCACGTAGAAAACAATTTAAAACAGTTTTTGGGTTTTTTCATTTTTGGTAATTTGTGTACTGACACAACATGGCATCCACCCTGAGTTTAAGAGACTTTTAATGCAAACTGATTAACAGCTCAGAGTTCAACAAACAGAAAAGTTCCTGAAAACAGTCATTCACTGAACTGAAACTGAGTCAAAAGCAATCAGAGTCTTAACAAAACTTTTGATTAAGACCATTTTTAAAGATTACATCCACATTTAAGCAATTTGGAAGAAAAAATATAATGCATTAATAACTTTTTGGGCAGCTTTGGAAATAAGTGGTGCTTTGTTAAGGTCATGTTTGCTTTTTGTGGTGACTTTTGTCGCCACACTGTTTTCTGTTTGTGGAAATGAAACTGTCAGTGCAGACTGTCCCTTCATGTCTGAAATGATGAAGAAACAGCAGCAGATAGGCCTTTACAGTAGTAAATATCAGCTACTGTGAGTGGCATCAGTAGCTGTGTCATAATCTGAACAATTAACATTTTAACAGTTGAAGAGATTTTTATGCCTTTATGATTAATATTTAAAGAATCAAATAAGGCAGTTCAACTAGATAAAATAGCATGCAGGTAATTAAGCTGTTGTAAGTTTGATTGCAGTTCATTCCAATAGTTTTTATTTATTTGTAATGCTTCCCAGCCTCACTTACTGCCAAATGTTAAAAAATCAGATTTAGACATCCAAAAAGACGCCTGTTTAGACATAATTTTAACCTAAAAGTTCTCAAAAATCTTGTTGATTCTGAGATATCAAGAGAAAGAAGTTCACTGACTGGTTTCTCCAGCTAGATGGTTCCACTCCTGGGAATGAACCACCGCAGCTCCAACTACAGTGGTGGTAGTTGGAGCCACAGCTATTTGTCTTGGAACAAATAGTTGCTTAGTGGGTCAGCATGGACCAACATTGTTGGATTCTTCTACAGCAACGGATCCTAAGATGTCAGCCACCCAATTTTAGGTAAAAAAAGTAGGGGTTTAAAAAAAAAAAAAAAAAAAAAACACCGGAGGCTCAAAAACATGTCTCAAAGTAAAACCAATCGATGAATCTTCACTTAGAACAAACAATCATTGCCGTATAAGGTGCTCTCGCTGCATGACTGGGTCGTTTTGTCACTTTATGGACAAACGTTTCCAAAGATTTCAGTTCTGTGCCTTCAGACAGCACAGCCTCTTGCTAGCCAAAGTCTCTGGGAGAGGAGCCATCACATGGGACTCATCATCCAATCAGAAGCAGCTTTTGGTGTTACTATGGTAATAAGTTGATGAGTTGGCGTCTTAAGCTGTGTTCACACTGCAGCCTGACGTGACCCATTTCCGATTTTTTTGCCAAATCACACTTCCAAATATATGCGACCTGTCTGTGTTCTGCAGTGTGAGCGGGCAAACGACCTGAACGTGTCCCGCATGCGCAGTAGAGGGCGCAATAGCGTCAGCGTTCTCAATGTTTTGCCAACGGCCATAAAAAGAAGTGCTCATTGTTTGCGAAAGTAAACATGGATGCTAACAGTGGAGCATAGTTGTTGTCCAACCGAGCAGCATATTAACAACTTAATCCTCATTATAGTCCGCCATGATGGTTGTTCTTCTTCCCTCTTGCGCGTATCAGGACGCAGAATAGTGACATTTGTCGACTATCAGTGACGTTCAGGTCAGATGAATGCGACCTGGACGTTAGGTCACATTTGAATCGGATACGTATCGGATACCCAGGTGGCCTGGGTCGCATTCGAAAAGCATCCGGCCTGCGATGCTCAGACATGAAAAGATCGGATACAGGTCGCATTACGTTAAAATAACAAAACTCGGAATTGGGTCAATTCAGGCTGCAGTGTGAATACAGCCATAGTTAACATTAAATCTCACAGAACTTCCTTAATGTTAATTAATCTGAACTAAAATTAAATGCAGTTTGATAACATAATCATTTTGAAAATTGATGGTTAAAAATAAATTATGAGATTTTACTGACCCCGTCAGTAAAGCGAGAACCATTTCTCATTAGTTCAATTCTTTAGGATTTAGCCTGTAGGTTGCAATAATATTGCATTACGTCATTTACGTGATGACGTAACATACACGTTCAGTTATTTTTCTTAAAAAGAAAATATCCAAGATGGCGTCGCGGTAAAGTATGTTTGCGTTTCACACACAAAAAAACGGCACTATTAGGGCCAGTTTGCAACATGTGCAGAGCTTTGCATCACAGTAAAAGAAGGAAATACCTCCAACATTCTGAAATAGTTGACCACACAGCATGAAACTGATTTGGAAATGCAAAGCGTTTGATAAGTTGCTTAGTAACGGCGGTAACTTGAGGAAGGAGCTTCGAGCTCAGCGGCTTCTGCCATGAATGTCTCAGGTAAAGTTAAACCTCTCCACGTCCTGGTTATTGTAATACTGGTGGCTCCGTATTGTATCAATAATCTGCATCTCATATTAACATTTACAATCACATTCAATAAATTAGATTATGGTTTGCAATCAAGCTCTCTTAGACTAAAATCACATTTTGAAATGAACAGGTGTCAAACATATTTAATTAGGCCCACCTTTCTCCATTAGGAATGTTTTTTATTGTTTTTTTTTTTTTAATTGATCTTAAATATGTTTTCAGCAAGAAATTATCATCGTTAATATAAATAAAAGCCTTAAAATAACAGTCCATGTGGAATCAAGGTAATGTTTGAGCTGAGTCACTGAAATACATGAACTTTTTATTTATATTCTGATTTATTCAATAAGAGTATAGTTGACGATTCAAATTGTCTGCACAGAAACTGTTGA
>NW_015114585.1:0-8599 GCF_001443285.1 Poecilia latipinna
TTGATGTACAGCACTTTGTATCAGCTGTGGTTGTTTTAAAGTGCTTTATAAATAAAGTTGGTATGGTATGGTACTCAGAACTGAAGCAGAACCGGGACTGAGGGCTCACCAATCCGGATGAATCCGTCCTCGGTTCGATGGTACTTCGGCTTCTTCTCCCTCCCGTCCGTCAGCGCCTCCTTCTCAGCCTGAATATTCTGGGAAACACGAAAACAAGCAGAAATTATTTGATTTAGATCCAGGTCCTTGTTTTGGTCCAAACCTCGTTTTTTTTTGGGTCTCATATTTCTAAACTCCGAGGTTTCATCTGACATTTCAGATGTCAGAGGAATGAATCTGGTTTGACTTTCTGGACTCACATCGAACGGCAGAACTTCCACTGACGTGTTGAACAGTTTGTCTCCTGGATGCTCAATGTTTCCGCTCCGGAAGAAGAACCTAAAAACAACAGAAAGCTTTAACTCCAGACAGGAAGTTCCTCCCCGCGCCACGCCGTACCGACCTCTCGATGCGGACGGGCGTAAAGAAGCGGATCCTGATGAAGTCGCCGGCCACGGGCGTGAAGGCCCAGAAGAAGTCCTCTCCGGCGTAGGCCTTCTCCAGGGTGAAGTGCTGGTAGGTCTTCAGGCTGGTGGTCACCTCCGCCTGCGGGTTGGCGTGACCCTTATGTAGCGTCTGCTTCCCAAAGTCCTTGTCCTGGAGAAGAGGCAGGACGATAAAGACGACCGCATTCATTCCCCCTCTGAGGAAAAGCAATGCTTAAACAGGAAACTCTCCAAACTGTGAAAATCTGTTAACTGTGGATGCCACCACCAACATTAGCTTTAGCATGTTCACTTCTCAGCCATTTTTCAAGATGTCAGCCATTTTTGAGTCTTTTAAACCAGCTATTGCCATAAAATGTTCCCCATTTTGGATGAACTTTATGTCGCATCACGTTTTCTATTTTGGTCATCACATTTACACAACTTTAACGTGATAAAAAGCAACAGAATCAGAATCTGAGGACTTTGCTGTTGGCAAGTCTCAGATCATGAAGGACAAGAGAGACGGGCGTCTTAATGGTTAGCATTAGCTTCTGATAACTTTTTGTGTTTAGTGGTTTAATGTTAGCATTTGCAAATATTTTTAAGCTTAGCAGTTTAGCGTTCACAAATTTTTTGTGTTTTTTGAGTTAGCATCAGTTTTTGCTAATTCTTTAATGTGCCGTTCACTAAGTGTTTTGCCGTTTAGTGATAGATATGCTAATGCTAAACACTTAGTGAATTAGCAGTTAGTGAAGCTATGTTTTGGCTAGGTGATCCCACCACTGGTAATAGCTACCTTAATCTAAAGCCAGGGTTTCCCCCGGTGTATTATAAGCCTGGCGGCCCGCCATGCTTTACTAGCCCCCCTATCTGGCTGAGCTTTGCTTGTTTTTGTTTTCAGAAAAATAATTAAAATTCTTTTTTTTTTTCTTTAAGCCAGATTGAAAGCGTCTCTGTTGCTCTGAGCGTTTCACTGGCAGAGCAGATTTATTCCTAAAAGATAAACTTATAGCTTATGCATTTAACGCCGGCAGAGCGGACCAACCATACCGCTGGCACCTGGGCGCGTTGCCTCTGCGTTGCAGCAGCTTGATCTCTGAAGTTTACCTCAGTGCGGATCAGGCGTTCCTCCTTTCACTCAAACTGGACTCAGGCTGACCTATATGGATATTTACATCAACCCCCTGTGAGGAATTACGTTTCGTTGGAGAACTCTGCATCGTGGTAGGAGTCTAAACCCGCCTCGTTTGCTCTGGTTGTGCAGCTCTATGAGAAACCGCAGGAATAACTTGTCGCTTTCAAAGGAGTGTTGAGAATGATTTATCTTTGTGAACAAAGAATGATGTGGAGCGTTTCCATCCCAACTCTGCCCAGCGTCTGGCGCTGTCTGCCCTGTAAAGTTCACGTCTGTGTTCCCAGTTGGTCGGAGCGTTAGCGGCTAACAAACCAGCGCTAACCTCACCATGCAGGTTCAACCCGGTGAGGAGCTTTCGCGCTAATTTTCGCTCTCATCATAACCTCTGCAGAACATCATCACAACCTCAACAGAACCTCATAACAACCTCATAAGAACCTCAGCAGAACCTCAATAGAACCTGAGATCGACTTTTAGTTTTTAAAGGTTTGTTTGGTAAGGAATTTTATTTATATAGTTGAATTTCAGGAACAAGGCAATTCAAAGTGCTTAGCTGTGGCCATTATTTGACGGAGCTCGGACAGGAAAGAGAGAGGGAAGACGTGCGGCAAAGGTCACCAGGCCGGGAATCGAACCAGCGACGGACGGAGGCCTCCTGATGTGGGTCTGCTCCGCCACAGCTCCCAGAACTTTTACTTCAAAGTAAATAATAAAATGCGTTGTGCACATCTTGTGTGACTGGCCACCTGTCCAGGTGAGCCCGTCTCTCGCCCAGAACATTAGCTGGAGGAACCAGAACCTCCCGAGCAACTGAGGACAAGGGTGTTAGAAAATGGATGTATTATTACATTACTGGACAATGGTGTCAAAACGACAGTATCGTTTATTGTAATAACTTCTGGGGCAATTTATCGTCCAGCAAACGTTGTTATTTTGTAGAAACGTTATGAATCGTTCCAGCAGTGGATTCATACAAACAAATTATTTTCTCATTTATTTTTATTTTTGCGGTGAGAAAAGTAATGAAGCCTGAACACAGGAACTCGTCGTCCATCAGGTGTTTCTGAGGTGTTTTAGCAACACATTCAGGCTTCTCCAGTTGAATGAAGTCCAGACTTGGACTAGGCCACTCTATAACCGTCAGTCTGTCCTGCTGCAGAAGTGACAGCTGAAGGTCGCAGCAGGAAATGATCCCGATTCCAGATTTCTGTGCACAGGGAGAGACAGTACCTTCAGCTTCTGTATCTTCCCAGCCAGAGACGAGTGAGTGCCGACGTGCTGGAAGAGCGACGGCTTGAATCGGATCCTGAGGTTGGCTTTCTGCCGGTCGCAGTGTTTCTGATGGAGACAACAGGTAACATGGCTGATCCCGGCACAAACGTCTTCAGGGTTTCTATTCGTTCTTGGAAAATAATCGATTCAAGAAGAAAAGGAGAGAAAGCTGCGGCTTTGGACTCACTGCGTCCTTCTCCGGATTGCACACTTTGACCCACATGATGTGGTCGAGCAGCCAGTCGATGGGCTTGTCCTTATAGAACATCAGCATGAACTCCACGATCAGCGACAAATCCAGAGACTTGAACATTTTACCTGCACGGAGACAGAAACACCTGAACTGAGAGACAATCAGCTGCCACTAAAAACAAAGTTACTTAACACATCTGCAGCAGAAATGTAATGTTTCTGCATAGTTAGCATCATAACACCGATAACTGATCTCATGTTACACTTCCTGTTTCCCTCAAATATGGATTATTAATATGAGTTACATTTAATTTCCTTTGGGATTAATAAAGTATTTTTGAACTGAATTGAAGCTGCAGATGTAGAGATGACAGCTTTCAACAGGAAATATTAGCGATGATGTTAGCATACTAAGGCTATGTTAGCATATCTGAATATTATACGATTAAGCTTTGGACATTAATGTTAGGCTGTGGAAGCAGCCTAACATTAATGGCTTTAGGTTTACTAAAGCTAACAGCCTCATTGTAGTTGATTTGGAATCAATATGAAACATTTTGAAAGCCATTGTTATTCATCTGAAAGTTAGCTGTGGCCATTAGCAGGCTAACAATGATGATAGCATAAGGATGATAATGCTAATGTGTAAGCAGGTCTTAATATCACAATAATTATCAATGGATTCATAATGTTAGCTTGATTTACGGGTTTAGGCCACAGTCCATTTTACAAAACAAGACAAAAACAATTGGTTGTAGTTATTAGCATGTTAGCATTAGCTCAAACAGCACCGCATTGTGCATTACTTTACATCAACGTTGTCTCTATTTTGTTTCTATAATGGGGCAAATTTTTATTTTGTGGAGAATAAAACTGGAAATCTCAATCATTATTTGTGAACTTTAGCATGTTAAGCTAACATTAGCTCAGCATGCTAATGTCATTAAGTCTGAAAATCACAATATTTAACCATAGATAAGGGAAATGGATTCTACGGAGGTCCAAAAGGGACACCAAGTGAAAAAATAATAAACTTTCTCATGTGGCCCAGATATGCTGTTGGGCATGAAAAAGTTTATTTTTAATATTTGTTCCGTTTAGGCTCTCAGTAGGAATCAGGTTGATATGGTTGCTGATTTATTGATGGTAATTTTTTTAAAGCAGCCAGTTAAAAAGCAGCTGTATGGAAGCCAGAGTGGCAGAAACTCCTGGATGGATCCGACGGCCAGAACCTGAAAACGCTTCCTGAACTGAATCAACGTGTTTTAGCTTTTTAGAGCCTCTGACTGGGAGGGCACAGCGTTTCCTGCAGCAGGACTCATTCTGCCTGCTCAGAGCCGCTCTGAACACGAAAGGTCAGAGCGTGAGCAGCTCCGCCCTCGGACCGGGCCGGCTCCGGGCCTCGGCTGGGCCTGCCTGATCCGGGTGGACGTGTCGGCCTCCGGAGGGCTGCAGGAGCGCCGATGAGATGAAACCGCAGCTAAACTTAGCAAACATGAGCAGCTGAACAAGAGGGAGCGGCCCTGCAGCTTCCCCTTCGTTTGATTTGATTCAGAGAGTCAGCCGGACCCTGAAGAGTTTATTAAAGCCGCCGCCGCCGTGCAGGCGACTCGAGGTCAGGCTGCAAACACGAGGCCAGGGCCGCGGACCACAAGGAGCACAGGAAGAGCAGGAAAATACAGGAAGAACAGGAAGAGCAGGAAAATACAGGAAGAGAAGGAAAATACAAGACTGTGCTGCTGAGAGACTAAGGAACAAAAACCCAAAAATCCAGAAAAAACAGAATCAGAACCTGGTTCTGTTCCAGGTTCTGATCCTGGTTCCCTCCAGCTCAGCGCTGTGCCCCCTGCTGGGCGGCTTCCTGCCACCCAATCAGCTTTGAGCAAACCAGTAAACATGAAGACAAAAGATTCAATTAGACAGTAAAACATATTGATTGCTTGTAATAATTACGTTTTCTCTTATTTACTGATATTAGCACATTGTGGAGTTGTTGCTCCCGTTTCTTCCAGCAGAGGGCGCTGCAGCCTCCCACTTCTAGACAATCCTCTGCTGTCGCCACTTTTTCAACAGGAAAACAATAAAAAACCTGCAGAGATTGAAGCTTCTCTGCTCTGTTGACATTGAAACTCATTTTCTACACATTTCATATATTAATAGAGGCATTAAAATTATTAGTTTATTTTAAGGAACAATAATGAGATTCTTTACTCATTAGTTTGAAAAAGAAAATCTAAACATTCAATCAAATTTCTTGATAAAGAACCTTAAAATAAGCTGACCAAAGTGATGCACAGCAGGCAGCAAAACGTGATAGAAAAGAAATTTAAAGAATAAAGTGAGAAATGAACATAAAAATAGAAAACAGAATGCACACTGAAATGACTCACTTTGTGTTAAAGGCCAGGAAATAAAAACGAGAATTTAAAGGAGGTTTTAAACAGTTATTATCCAGGTTTCCATCCAACTGCCGTGCATTTTTTTAAGGAAACTTAAAACATCATGAAAAAAGTAGTAAAAAGAAAAAGGGAATTAGTCATGTTTCCATCTGCTGGTTTGGAGCGAATCGGCCCAAGTGAGATTTAATCAGCTGCTGGCGCTGCGCATGGCTGCAGGAAACAGGAAGTGGAGATTTCCAGAAGGTTTCTGAACAGCTGATCCGTCAGGTAAACGTTCGCCAACTTATTCATTCAATGTTATGTTGACCTCAAGAAAGCTCATTTTACACAAAACCTCCCTTTAAGTGACAAATAAGAGTTTAAAATTTAACCGTAAAATAAACTGGAAGAGGCGAAATGAGGCTAAACCTGGAGTAATAAGCTCTGTTTTCCTGTCATCTCTTAAAGGGCCAGTATCGAGTTTTCAGGCACATGGCGGACATTTTATAGAACAATAAAGTAACTATGTCAACTTCAGTTGTTATAAAATTATATATATCAAATTTGACTTCCTGATTCCTTCCTTCAAATTGGGCCTCTGTCCTTATGAAAACTCCTGCTGCTCCTGAAGCTCCGCCTCCAGGAAGTCATCCAACATGGCTCTTCTTTAAACATTTAACGTTTTTACCAGTGTTGCTCTGAGCAGCAGCTCCTGCTCAGAGCAACCTCCTTCATCCTGCTGCTGGCTAGTCTGAAGGAGCTGAGTGGGGGAGGAGCTTCACCTCAAAGGTGGGGCTAGGCCCACCCAGGCATTTAGCAGCTGAATGGTTGCCATGGAGATTAAAGGACTTCTCAAACACGAATGAATCGGAGCAACACCGCAGTCTAAAGAGAACAAAGAGTGATGAAGGATGAAGCAACGGATTCATCATCGGCCCATCTTCGTTCTTCCACCTGGACTCATCCAGACGTCCGTCTGTCCCCCGCGGACGGGACAGGAACACATCGACTCCAATTAAAGGATTCAGTGATTCAGACGGAAAAGCTTTGGTCTGATACTAAATAAATGAGGCTGGCTCCAGAACCAGAACAGTTTTGACTGCAGAACCGACCCAGACAGCTTCTGTCCTTACAGGAACTTTATCTGTTCTTTAAGTCTGAAAACCATGATAGTTTGCATTTATAGCAGCAGTGGCTAGTAGCAGCGGTAGCTAGTGGTAGCTGTAGTTAGTGGTAGCGAGTGGTAGCTGTAGCAGAGGTAGCTAGTGGTAGCTGTAGCTAGTGATAGCTGTAGCAGAGATAGCTAGTGGTAGCTGTAGCTAGTGATAGCTGTGGCAGAGGTAGCGAGTGGTAGCTGTAGCAGCGGTAGCTAGTGGTAGCTGTAGTTAGTGGTAGCGAGTGGTAGCTGTAGCAGAGGTAGCTAGTGGTAGCTGTAGTTAGTGGTAGCTCGTGGTAGCTGTAGCTAGTGGTAGCAAGTGGTAGCTGTAGCAGAGGTAGCAAGTGGTAGCTGTAGCAGAGGTAGCTAGTGGTAGCTGTAGCTAGTGGTAGCTGTAGCAGAGGTAGCTCGTGGTAGCTGTAGCAGAGGTAGCAAGTGGTAGCTGTAGCTAGTGGTAGCTGTAGCAGAGGTAGCTAGTGGTAGCTGTAGCAGCGGAAGCTATCACTTATTAATAATGACAAATTAAACATCAAGCCTGTGGCGGCCTGAATGTTCTGCTAGCAGCCTGTGTAAAGCCGGCGTGTTTTAGGCGATAAAGTTCGTAACCAAACCCAAAGCAGCAGTGAACTCACCGATGAATCCGAGCTGGGAGAACTCCAGGATCATCCACTCCTCTGACGGCTGCTGCAGCGCAAAGTTCTTCATGGTGGTGAAGTAGTTCGGACGCGCCACGATGTCGTCCTCCAACTAAAAACAGAGACGGAATACAGGAGTTTAAAAATCTGCTCAGAGTGAGACCTCCCGTTTAACAGAACCAGTCTGATAGCATGAAGCAGGTCTCTAAAAGCAATCCATCAGTCTAGAAAGGGCTGCAAAGAGCCACAGTGAGGGTTCTGGGCTGGCCTAGTCAAAGTCTGGAGCGTTAATGCTGGAAAACCCTCTGATGTGTCTGAAATAAATCAGCAGAGAGGGTCAAAGTTCATCCACACGGGAGGTCGACTCCATGGGGGAAAGGCCAGCTGGGAACACTTTTCAGGATGATTTGGTGGATTTCTGATCCGGGCTTTTATTTTGAAGAGTCCCAGCAGGTGGTCCCAGGTCCAGGCTGGAAAACATTCTTTAGTGCCAGTAATTATTTCCCAATAATTAACTCCATCACTAATACAATCAATAATCATCAATAACTGACTGCATTCATGACCTTTATTTTGAAGGTCTGGGCCATTCTGATCTGGATCAATAATTAAAAAAATAAATGTTGGAGTTTATCTAAAACATGGAGTCAGCTGATTTTCAGCAGGAAAGGATTCAAACCCTGAGCGGCTCCAGCCGCCTCTGAATGGAAACTTTTACTTTAAGGTCACTTTGATCTGAAACATTACAGTTAAAATTAATAAATCAGTGGCATCATTAATTAAAACCAGATCAATAATTTACAATTTCATAATTTTTTAAAATCAATTTTCTGGATGACAAAAGTATTTGGTCTCAACTAAACCTTCTTCATTTGTTGTTTTGGTTTTGTGATTTCATTACAATTTGAAGTTTATTGATCGTTCAGTTTGTTATTGTGAGAAACGATTGATCATCAGTTTACCTGAACATAGTACGTTCCTTTGGTCTGAGCGTACATCATCAGGAAGCAGTAGTCCAGGTTCTGCTTCGTCCTCCACCTGAGGAGGAGGAAGGGCAGGAAGAGGAGGAAGAGGAAGCTGGTTAGTCATCTGTTCAGCTGCAGCAGCTGCTATTCGACATGCACAGATGCAAATCCAGGAACAGAAGGGAGCCTGTGTTGGGTCTATGGTTGCTCTGGTTGCTCTGGTTGCTCTGGTTGCTCTGCAGTCAGGTTGCTCTGGTTGCTCTGGTTGCTCTGCAGTCGGGTTGCTCTGGTTGCTCCGGTTGCTCTGCAGTCAGGTTGCTCTGGTTGCTCCGGTTGCTC
>NW_015114585.1:12093-26253 GCF_001443285.1 Poecilia latipinna
TTGCTCTGGTTTCTCCGGTTGCTCTCCAGTCGGGTTGCTCTGGTTGCTCGGGTTGCTCTGAATTCGGGTTGCTCTGGTTGCTCCGGTTGCTCTGGTTGCTTCGGTTGCTCTGCAGTCGGGTTGCTCTGGTTGCTCCGGTTGCTCTGGTTGCTCCGGTTGCTCTGCAGTCAGGTTGCTCTGGTTGCTCTGGTTGCTCTGCAGTCAGGTTGCTCTGGTTGCTCTGGTTGCTCCAGTTGCTCTGGTTGCTCTGCAGTCGGGTTGCTCTGGTTGCTCCGGTTGCTCTGCAGTCCGGTTGCTTTGCGTGCAGCGGACTGAAGAGGCGCCTGCAGGTTTGCATGAAGCTTTTCCAGCGAAACGCTTCCAGCCGTTCAGAGGAGAATCAAACCGCCGCTGACCTGATCGCACCTTCCTGCACAAAGCCCAGCATTCAGCGCCGCTTTGAATGATTCTGCTTCCAGACGAGGAAATTTGAATTTGCAGAGCAAACACGGAGGCTTCAGGCCTGCTGGGGGCGCTAACGTCCGTCAGCCACTGAAGCAGCAGCTCCCTCACAGTCAGTTCATTTCATGTAAAAACTAAAAGGAAACAGAGAAAACTATCTGCTCCAAATTCACATAAAATAAAAGTCGCTGTCCGACTCAGAACATTATTAGCAACACATTTCAACCAAACGTCAGTTATTAAACTCCAATTCGCTTCATCATGATCATTTTCACATGAATTTTAAATTCATCAGGAGTTTTAACTCAGAGTTCATTTTTCCATCATCGCTGTTCTCAGGCTACAGTTTTTAAAGTTTCAGTTCCTTTAAGTCTGTATTTGGTTTTTCCCTTTAAATCTGTTTGAATCTTGTTTAGTAAAAGATTTTCTGTGCTGTGTGCATGAATTTTAAAATGTTGTACTTGGTTTCAATAAGTCTGACTATACGTATTGGCTCTATTTTGTAAAATAAAAATGTAATCTATGAATGTTTTACTTCAACACATCATGTCAGATATGAACAGTCAGTGAATTATACTAGATATGCATGTTTAGTGATTCCTTTACTTCATTTAGAGCAGCAGAGGTTTTGGACATTTAACTTCATATGCTTAATATTAGATTTTCATGACATTTTCTTCTGTATCTACATTGTTTTACCAATATTTAAGGATGGTCTTGTCATGAAGTGCGGTAGTAGAGTGGTGAGGCAGACGCAGCAGGCCCAGGTTATGGACAGTAAACAGAGATTTGATGAACAATGTAGAAATCCCGGCAGCACAGAGTGAGCAGAGCTAGTAGCTAATTTCTGGTAGCGACTGGTAAAAAATGGAAACTGACAGCAAACAAGGACCCAGCAGAGAAGAAGGAACACAGGTGGGTTTAAATACACAGGGAGCCAATCGGGGGAAACAAGGAACAGCTGCACTCAATCAAGGGACAGAGGACAACACAGAGACTCTACATAACACAGAAAACCCAAATCACTACAGATCTGTTACCATCTGAGCATATTTTAATTTTTCTAACACCAGCTGATTCTCTAGAAGGTTCAGTGCTGAACTAATGCTTTCTGAACTCTGACCTTTGAACTCCAGAGGCAGAAAAACAGCAGCTAAACTCAAAGGATGAAACCAGAAATTTTCAGCTGCAGGAAACACAAAGCAGACTCTTCAGAGTTCATGTTTCATGTGATCCACCAGAAATAGACTCAGATCGCCGCTGCGTTCTGCTATAAAGGCTTTTACAGCCGCAGTTGGTTTATCTCCCACTGAGGCCTCAAAACAATCTGGAGAGACGACGCTTTATTGGGGAGCAGTAAAGTTAACAGGAGTGGCTCTTCATGTCAGAGTCAGCAGCTTCTGCAGCAAGGCGCTGAGCGCTACGGAGGCTCAGCATGTGAAAGCAGGCGGGGGAGAGTGGCCGCTGCCGCAGGACGGTGGTCAAAACACCCTGAGCCTCATCCTGCAGGTTCAGACTCAGAGAGGCTCTGAGGTCCGACCCGAGGTTCTTCACATGAGAGGGAACCGGGTCCGACTCGCTGCCAGGAGGTTCTGATAGAAAGATCGCAGAAACCCAGACTAAACTGACTTCTGCTGGCACTGCAGCTGCTACCTGCATCCATATATATAACTGGACTGGACAGTGGCTATCAGCTGCTATAGCTAGCCTGTTAGCCACTACAGCTAGCCTAATAGAAATCAAACAATATTTCTATGATAGCTAACCTGTTAGCTGCTAGTGATGCACACCTTCACATCTGATGAGTAGAATATGTTACCTCCCTGAATATAAATCTAAAAATGTTCAGTTTGTCTCAAAATGCAATAGAGGACTAAACAAATTTCTCTTTTATACTGGACAACTTAATTTAATTTTACATAACCGTCACTGAAGAGACATAGTTTGTTAATCCTACCCTATGACTGTTTTGAATATTGCGACATTCTAATGAGACGATTAGTCCAGTTTTGGTCGTTAGCAGCTGCAGTGCGCCACAATAAAGAAAAAACAAAGCAGAAAACAGGTGAACAAGTCAAAACCACTCATATTCTTCTCTTCTATCACTCTCTGTCGGCTTTACTCCACATGCAAACCTGTTGCCGTGGCAACCAGCTGACAAAAAAAAAAACTACAAAAAAACCCACAAACATTTCCCAGAAAAAGAACAGAACATTCGGTCCGTTAGTTTTATGTTTCCAGGCTTGATGGTTGTTTGTTGATTAATAAGTGGTCGCTGTGCGGTCTGCAGTCAAAAATAACAGCGATGATTTTTAAGAGAAAAAACATTTTTAAGTCACTTTTTCGTCATGTTATTGATACGTTTATAAATGTCATCATTTCAAAATAAACATTCGGTTTGGTTGATTTAAACGTCTGCTCTACTGATGACCTGTCAGAGTTATGCAACTGAACAGAAACACACTGAATTCAGCAGCTCATTTCAGGTTGAGCTTTTCAAAGTCAAGCTAGCATAGCACACTGAGTCGCTATCCTAGTGTTTCTCAACCCTGGTCCTCACCGCCCCCCTGCTCTGCATGTTTTAGATGAGCCACTATTCCAGAAGAGTTAATTCAAATGATTGCATGACCATCAGGAGCTGCAGAAGCCTGTTAATCACCCAGAGATACGATTCAGGTGGCAGAAGGGAAACACCTGAAACATGCAGGACAGGGGTCTGAGGACCAGGGTGGAGAAACACTGCGCTATCCTTTTAAATTAAACCCGAGTTGTCTGGCTGTCAGTAACATGTATGCATGGTGCCTGAGTCCTGGTGCCAGTCCATGGGCCGGTGTTCAGGTTCTGGTGAAATGTTGTGGTACTGACCGGACCCGCTCCTTTGGGTCGCCAAAGGACTCTCTGAGTTTGGAGAAGTCTGGGTAGAAGTGGAGCGACGGAGAGACGACCTCCAGGAGGCCAGACTGGATCTCAGCCGGGAAACTGGTAGGAGAGACACAAACAAAACCGGAACTGGTCGGTAGGGAAACAGGAAGTTCTGGGTCCATTACCGCGGCAATGGCTCCCAACACGGGGCGGTACTCACAGGCGCTTCAGGCTGTCGGCTACACCGCTGGCGTACTGCTGGTCAGCCTAAGGGACAGAGAGACAGAGGTCAAAAGTCAGAGGGGTCAAAGGTCACAGCATAGATTGACACCTGACCTCTGAGCACCAATCTGACTCATCGCCATGGTAACAAGGACTGAACCTCTACACTGCTGCAGACACGACTTAGTGTATAAATGAGAATCAGACCATCAGAACCATTCCCCTGTGGTTCTGACCCGTTCTCCAGTGGTTCTGACCCGGTCTGAGGTTGTGCCTTCTCCTTGCGGGTTTGCAGGTGTGTCTCTGGTCTCTTCCAGTTTTCTGTCTGTTGTTTCTGGTCCGCTTTGAACCGAACTGGGTCGAACCGGGTCAGAGCTGCATCTTCGTTTTGCGTCTGTTTGCATCGTTTTCTCTCGGATTCGGATCGTTTCTTTGATCTTTGTTTTGTGATTATTGGAAGATTTTCAGGACATTTTTGAACCTGATTTTGTTGAATATTTATTTTTCTGCCTTTAGTTTTGATCGTCGTTGTGATTTCATCTCTGAAGATTTTCTGTTATAAAATGTTGAGCTCTCCGGCTAACACTAACAGCTGATATCACCTCTGTGGTTTGCCTCCATTTGCTTCATTTGCATGTGTTTTACTTCCAGCTCGTTGTTTGGTTTTGGTTTCTTCTTTTCTCCGTTTATTTCCGTTTCAGATTTTGTTGATTTTTTTCCAGCATTTCACTTATTTTTGTGTCTGATTTTGTTGTAAATTTCTGTCCTTTTTTCCAAATGAAGTCCTACAATTTACCATCTTTGTAAGGACTTCTACTGTTGCTGTTTTACTTTCTGACAGGTATGACTCATAACCGTAGCAACAAGGTATTATTTTTACAACTGGCATCTCTCAATATCTGAACTTTGACCCCAAATCGCAGAAGATTTAAAAATTAGACTTCATGAAAGTAGAAAGACAGAAAGGATCTTATCCCCTACTCCAACATCTTTCTAATCTTACAGACACATGGAAATTTAAAGAGGAAAAGCAAAAGCAAAGGAGGTGGATTAGCAGAGCTAGCTAACAGGTGGACATGTTACTGTGGAATATCATCTCTGTTGTCTGGATAACAAACTGCTAGCAAGTTAGCATCAAACTGTCATAGAGCAACAGTCTTTAGTTAGAGGCCTCTTCAGATTCACGGCTACACTGACTGCTACTGGAGATCTTCCTCTCCACAGCGTCGTCATCCACAGTAACTCCTTTAAGAGACTTGGATGATCTTGCAACATTTAATTTTGGGATAACGTGTTTTTGAGTTGAATTGAATGTTTGTCTTTCTTTTGTTCTGTATTTTTTCTTATCTCTTTTTCCCATATTTTGGAAATTTTGCTGTCACTCCTCTTCTGATCTAAGTTAATCTGTTCATGTCAGGCTGACTGTTCCTCGCTGCTTCATGTGAATTTATTCTGGTTTTTCCGCCTTATCTCCTTCATCGGTTTGTCGTCTCGCTGCATCTCTTGGTGGTGACATTATGTCTGGTTCTGCTTGTGTCGCGTTGTGATGGTCCGACTCTCTGCAGCTGTTTTGGTCCGGCACACATGTGGCGAACTGAGATAATCTTGTTTCCCAGCGTGAAAACACATCAACCCCCTCATTCACACCCAAACACGAACATCCTGATCCCTCAGTGATGTCACAGCCCGAGCTGTGATTGGCCGGGGTGGGAGGCTGAGCTCCTTTGTTTAATGGCAAAGGTCGTGTTGCGGTCACATGCGAGTTTCCAGCAGCGGAGCGGGGTTGCGGTTTGGTTCGGCGTCCTATTGGTGCCAGCCGGGTGGAGCTTAGCTCGCCATGTTAACGAGGAACAGACGGAGTCAGAAATCATCAAACTGTTCACCTTCTGCTCTGAAAACGCTTCTCGGCTTTTGGTGAAAACATTCCCTCGTTTGAGCAGAAAACTGTTCTCCATCAGGCATTTTCCAGGGTGGAACGATTTCTGGGGCAACAATGAGAAAGTGATGGAGGGTTCAAGGAGGTTTTCAGACATCCATGAAATGGGAGCTCCAGAAAATAAAAACAATATAAAAGTAGAAATTGTAAACATAGACAGAAAAGCAATCAAACACAGTCTGCAGAGGAAACATCGTGTCTAATATTAACCCACTGACGTCAGCTCATAACTAAAGAAACAAAGCGAAGCTGAAGAACTATAAAGCAAAAAGCCAATTAGGAAAAAAATCTATTTATCTTGTTATACATGAAAAATATATGCCAATGCAATGAGTACTAGGGTCAATTTTCAACAGTTACTGACTTAAATAAACCTCCTATATTTTGCTGAAAAGTTACTTATAGGTTAATTTTGTTTCATTTCAGGTGTTGAGATATTTTCACAAGAAACTAAACAAAAACATGGAGAGGATTTTGTGTTTAGCAGTTACCAGCTTCTGTAGCTCAACATATATAATTAAAAAGTTTAATAGAGCAAATTCTTATAAAAGCAGACAGAAAAACCCCAGGAAAAGTATTGCTCTCTAAAAATCATTTCCCATCCATCCATCCATTTTCTGTACACCCTTGTCCCTTAGTGATGTAATGTAATGAATGTAAAATTCATTACATTGTGTAAAAATAAATCTTCTGCAGTATTTTTAAAGAAGGGGGAATTTTGAGGTTGGCCTAAAATCAGAAAAAAACAATAAAAACAAAACCTGTAGGTTCTGTGATACGTGTATAAATATTAACAAATAAAAGCAAAACAACTGCTTCTGTCTGTGTTTACATAAACATAGATATATTTATGTTTATGTAAACAAGAACATATTTTCATGTAAACATAAACAAAATTCAATATAAAATATATTTTATAATGTATTTATACAACATAAAATATATTTATACAATATACAGTATATTTATATTACATAAATATATTTTATTACCATATATTTATAAAAATATATGGTAATATGGTTACCATATATTTATAAAAATATATGGTAATATGGTTACCATATATTTATAAAAATATATGGTAATAAAATGGATTTATTCTTGTTTATATTTTCTATATTTTCTATTTTTCCAATTATTCAACACATTATATAATTAAATTAACAAATAAAGGAAGAAAAAGTGAATTTCTTCCTTTACAATGAAATGAGTTAATATTCAGTATTTCAGTTGTTTTAGTGAAATAAAACAGAATCTGGGTTGAACTAACATTTAGAGAAGAGTCAGACATTGTGAACCATGAACATGAGCATGAGTCTGAGTGAAACCAGAACCTGCAATGATTTAAATTATAAAATTGGTCCAAATAACAACTGAAAACTGAACATGAGACTGAAAGAAATAAAATTCAGCTCAGTTTATTTGTAGAGAGAAACTAAGATGGGAAGGAAGCGATGTGAAATCACTGAAACCTTCTGTCTTCCCAGATCTGGGAAAACTCTCAACTTAGTTTTTACAGTAGATCAGAACAGGTCCAGATGCAGAAACATCTGGATGAATGAGGGGAACATCCAGCAGATCCAGAAAAAACTGCAGCTTCCCTACTAAAACTAAAGGCTCAGAACAATGAAACAGAATCACAACATGGTTGCTTCCTCCGCCTGCAGCAGCTGGAAGCTGCATGAAGCAGAGTCAGTGACATTATCACTCTGTGTGTGTGTGTGTGTGTGTGTGTGTGTGTGTGTGTGTGTGCGCGCGTGCGTGCGTGTAATTGACCATCAGGATGAAAGTGTATTGATGCGTGTGTTTCTTCACATTATTTGTAAAGGCCACTGGTTTAGCTAATGAGCACACACACGCACGCACACAAATTCCTGTATTTGTCAGTTTCTGAGAACCACCAATATACCCACTTTTTAAGGCCACTCTTTGTAGACATGGTCGCGGTCTTAAATAGGGTAGAAATACAATAACACACAGACACACACTGTAGTGTTTCCCTTTATCACATTAACATCCATTTATCTCCAAGAGGCTCTCAGTGGCCTTATCACCATTTTCAGCATTTATGAGAGAGTTTGTGGTATTTTAATCTGAAAGCACCAGTGGAGGTAAACAGGAAGTGCATGTAAATAACAACTTCCTGCTGCTCAGATCTTCTTTCTGAAGCTTTCTCCTTGACAGATCAGCCATGAATAACTCTGCAGCTTCACTTTTCAGTGATCACACACAGATTCAGCAGCTTTCAGGGTTTCCTTGATATTTTAGTCCAAACAGAAGCTGAAGCTTCCTGCCAGGCCTCACATGTGATCAGGAGTGAAAATCCCTCCATCGATCCGACAACAAGACCGAAGCTACAGTAGATCTGCTGCTGCCTCTACACCAGGGCGTCCAAACTTATGGACGCCCTGGTGTAGACATGTGGGCCAAAATCTGAGTCAGAAGTTCTCACAGGCTAAAATAATTAAAAATAAAACATAAATCAAGCAAATGAAGTCCCCCAATTTTATAGGGAAGGGATGCTATCAACTTAAGACTTGAACATGATTTTGCACATATGCTAAATTAAAAGAAAAAATGGTAGTGTTTCACATTCACTTGGACTTGATTAAACAAATTTATTCTCAGTTATAAAAACAGGATTATGGTTGGTTCTTTCTAAACACTTTAACCGATTTAAAGAAGCTAGTTTGTGTTGCACACTTAATTATTAGTCAGTGTGGTTTTTCACAGGTTCTTTTATTTTGAGGAACACTGTTAAGAACATGAGCAACAGTGAGTGCCTCAGCTGACCAGCCGTTACTGCACTAAATTGCCGTTGGCTCTCCTCACAAACAAATATTTACAATATAAGTGAAAATATAAATATTTACAATATAAATCAAAGAATTGTTCACACAAAACTTCCACACATATACATCGCCACTCCACTCCAGCTCACTTCCACCACAAGAGAGAGACAATACAAATAACAGCGCTGGTCGGAGCATCCATGTTTCTCTACAACATGGCTGACACACACACACACACATGCGCGCGCGCACACACATACGTGCACACACACACACACACACACATACACACACACTGACCTCTGCGATGAGGACGACGATGATGCAGTCGTCCTTCTCCGCCGGGCTGAGCTCCGACATCAGAGAGCTGAGCGTGTCCGTCAGGTAGGAGTGGACCTCCCTCTTCACACTTGGGACGCCCATCACTATGGAGACTGGAGACACAGGAACCATCAGCAGCTGGGAACAGAGTGGTCTGGAATATACTGAACTGGTCTGAACTGGACTGAGCTGGTCTGGATAGGTACTATGAACAAAGATGTATACTACTTCGCTCATTTGAATTAAACAATATTCCTAGCAGGGTTGGACCATAAATCCATTGTTGATGAAGTGAACTTTTGGTTTTTGAAATTGTAATTTTTTTCCACCATTATCTGTCATTTGTAATTGATTTCTTAGAAAAGAAAGCAAGAAAAAATATTAAATTAAAAATTAGAAAAAAATCTGATATTTTATTTTTAAGCCATGTGGCCCAGCCCTAATTCCTAGTTTCTATTGTAAGATATTCATGAGGGTAAGCAGTACCTCTGTCCCAGAGAACATAAAAAAGTTAAGTGATTAAATTAAAAATCTGCAGAATGTGCCAATTTTTATCTGACTGATTGTCAAAAAAAAATCAGTTCCTAAAATAGTTGTCAGTTGCAGCCCTACATTAAAGCCCAAACTTGGGGAAAGGGCTACTGGGAGATAATATTGGTACTGTAACAGAACTATGAACACATCAGCTTTGACCATAAGGTTCTCATAATCCACAGCGTCCTCAGAACCATGAATTATTCCAGCTGTCCTCGTGAATACTGGTAGACAAGAACACCAGAACAATAAAACATGGCTTCTGTTCTGTTTAGGTTGACCTTAATTTAATTCAATATGCAACTGAAAAAACACTGAGTGCACTCTGTTTTGGTCTTTAATGATTTTACATGAAAATCTGATTTATTTGACTCCGTCTTTTACACACACACACACACACGCACACAGAGATAAGCATTTATAGTAATCTTCCTCAGTATCTCTTCCTGGTTCTTATCTCTGTCCTGCACTAAATTATCAAACACTTCCAGGGCAACAAACCACTATCGCTCCATCATAAATACATTTCACTACATTTAGCCGTGCACACACACACACACACACACACACACACACACAAACACCCCCCCACACACACACACACACACACACGTTTGCGTGGCTATCTTTGTGGGGACTTTCAATTGACTTCCATTCATTTCTATAGCCTAAACCTTACCTTTACCCTTTTCCTAACCCTAACCAACCAAAACTCAATTCACACCTTAGTCCTAACTCTGACCCCTGACCCAAAAACAGGGTTTCCTCTTGTGGGGACCAGGTTCCGGTCCCCACAAGGAGCAATTGGTCCCCACAACGTAGTATGTCAGGAAAATCGTTCCCACAAGGTATTACAAACAAACGCACAGACACGCACACACACACATATACACTTATCCATGCACACACATACTTAGCTGTATAAATATGTTTGTTTTCTCTGGTTTTATCTGTTTACATCCATATGAAGCAGTGGGAAATGGTTTACAAGGCAGAAAAAAATCACTTCATGAATAAATGAGACTCCACACACACACGCAAACACCCACAAACACCACGCACACACAGTGATGTTCCTCAGCCATCTGTATTTTACCCTCCAGGGCCAGTGGCTGAGTCACAGGGGTCTCAGTGGGTTGTGTGTCCCCAGGCGGAGGTCTGTCCCCGTGCTGCCGGTGCAGCCAGGACTCAGGTCTGTGTGTGCGCGCACATGTGTCTGTGTGTGTGCAGGTGTGATTCATGATGTTTTGTCTTATTTCTTCCTGTATTTAACCTCCTCCTGCAGCGTCACCCTGGAGCCAGTAGCTCATCTCGTCCAGGTTTCTCCTGCTGAACATTTTCTCTCCGCTGAGTTTAATTCGTGAGGCAGCATCATAAAAATCAGGCCTAAGCAGTGCGCTTGCGGCCAGCTGAGGACCAGACCTGGTTTTTAACAGTAAACGTCATCGAAGCCCGCTGTCAGAAATCATCAAGCACCCCTCATAATGTTTCTTTTTCCAACACAATATTCCAGATCCCAATCCAATAAAGCACACAGGATCTGCTGCAGGCACAGAAACACAAGTTTTAACCGTCAGAAGGGAATAAACTGACCGGTCTGCTGCACCTCCACTACAGGATAACTGAGGAATATGGTCTGGTCTTATCTGTCCTCTGTTATGCTTTTAATCAATCAATCAATCAATCAATCAATCAATCAATCAATCAATCAATCAATCAATCAAGATACATTTTTATTTCACCCTCATTTAAACCTTATTTCAACCTAATTTCATACTGGCATTATTATGATTTTATCCAGACTTTTTTATTAATTTTCTCTTGGTTTCATTCTGCATTTTATTCCAATTTTACCCTTACTTTACATGATATTTTAATAGTTGTGTCTCAGAATGTTTTTAATTCTGATTTTATTAGTTATTTTTTTAATCAAAGTTTATTTTTATTTTATCTTGATTGAAGCTTGATTTTGCCCTGATTTCATCCTGGTATTATTCTAAGTTTATACAGATTTTTTTATTAGGTTTCTGATGTTATCCTGCATGCTTTTGCTGTAGTTATTCTAATTCCGTCTTGTGACATACGGTGATGGAGGTATGGTGATGTGGCCTTGGTTTGCATGTTGCCGTCATTGACTGAACAAATATCTGAAACCCAATAGCAGATCTAACAGAAGGAGGAGTTTTCCTCCCTGGTTCTGGTTCTGTTCCAGGTTCAGCAGTCGTGTATCTTACCTCCGGTGCGTCCCTGGCCCAGGTGAATGGCGGGCTGCAGGCTGTCCTCGCGGCTCAGCAGGTGAGGAAGATGATGGAAGATGGAGGGAAGCTGCAGGACGTTTTTACTGCTGCTCACATTCCACAGCTTCAGCCGCGTTTCCTCTGAGGAACCAGAACCAGTCAGACCCGACGAACCAGAACCAAACAACAACACACATTTTACTTCTTCCATCCTTCCTTCCTTCCTTCTCTTTCTCCCTTTTTTACTTTCTTTCTTGTCGGTTCTTAACCAGTCATTATTTTGTGAAACAGATAAAACACTGAAGAGGAAAATTCAGAGAAAATCTGGTAACATTTTATTTGAAGGGGGGTGAATAAGACTGTAGTGACACAACACCTGTCAAGAACATGAATAAGCCTTCATGAATATTTATGACTGTTGTCATAAAGCGTCATTCGGTAAATTACAACACTTTTAATACAAAGTTGACATTATTAAAAATGTCTTTGTTATGACTACTTGACATTAACCAAGAAATTATTTCTGTTTAAACTTTACCTTTAATAACATAAAGTTATCTAATTTTTAAAGTGCAATCAGTAATTATTTTATAACAAATTTATAATAGTAATGATTTATTGGTTAATGTCAAGTTGTCATAACAAAGACATTTTGAATAATGTCAACTTTGTATTAAAAGTGTCATAATTTAACGAATGATGCTTTATGACAACAGTCATAAATATTCATGAAGGCTTATTCATGTTCATGACAGGTGTTATGTCATGTTTATGACAGTGTCATGACAGTCTTATTCAACCCCCTTCAAATAAAGTGTTACCGAAAATCTCCCTGACTGATTCATCTCAACTCAAACTCCTCCATTATGATTTTCTGTAAATATCTGATTTGTGTCATGTTGCCACCGTACTCATTAAGTTGTGATAAGTGAAGTCTTCTCCTCCTCCTCCTGCTGCTCTTTATCACTGACCTGACAGACTGCTCCAGGTGCGGTTGATGTCTCGCAGCGCCTGCTTCTCGGCGATGGCCCGCTTGATCTCCTCCAGAACCAGGTTCAGCTCCTTGGAGCGCCGGAGGTTCTCCTGTTCAGCTGAGTGCAGGCGCTCCCTCAGGGCCAGGAACTCCCTCTGGTAGATGTCCACCACATCTCCTACAGGGGGCGCACACAACCACAACATCATCATTATCATCATCATCATCATCATCATCAACAACAACAACAGCTAGATAGTGGAGGACATGATATGAGCTTCCTGTTTTATTCTGATAGGACTTCCTGTTCCAGGTTTAGCTGGTTATCCATCTAAATGTTTTGGCTTCAGATCGTTTATGTGTTCATTACAGTTTTTGCACAAAACCATTCTCAGATAATGAGATTTCAGTCTGCTCAGTTCTGCCTATCTTGAGTTGTTTTAGGACGTCTGTCGCTTTAAATGCAAATAAGCTGCTCTTGGCCACGCCCCCCTCCCAACATTTAAACTACCATGTGTAAATAGTTACTAACAAATGAGCAATTATACAACTGTACATCTGTGAGAAGCAGAAGTGGAGCCTCCTGCACAACCAACCAGAATGCAACAAGTGTTTTCTAGATGGTAAGTCAACAGCAAAACTCTTCCAGCAACCATTGTACAGCAAATCCAGTGGGAAAACCAGCTGACCAAATGGGCTGGAGCTCTGCTGGGGTTGCTAGGTAACGGGCAGCACCTGCTGATTTGTGATGTTATATTCTGGAGGTTTTTGAAATGGCTAATTTTCCAGACAAAAAATTATGTACTCATTGCCAAAAAACGGTGTTTGTTTTAAGTGTGTGGTATGTTTTGAAGAACAGTAGAGATACAAATGGAGGAACAAAAATATGCAAAAAGTGAGTTGGCTATTGTGTTTGTATTTTACTTTGCTTTAATAATTAATATGTTGCAAATTTATATATTGTTGAAGAAAAAAAACAATAAATGTCTTAAAAGTAAATAAATTTTTCAGTTTTATTGATAATTAAAAAATCTTTGAGTGCTCGCAATTTGACATTTTGGGTCCCAATAGCCTCAGCAATCTTCTGTAGTTAGCCACGCCTTTTCATGAACCTTTATTCAGGTGGACAGACATGGACACAGACATGTCCAGATGTCAACCCGTCCAACAAACAAGGACAAAACGTCCAAATCATGAAGGAAATGTCCTGACTTATGAGGATGCAGCAGAGACATCAGCACTGAAGTGAGTCTCCCAAACACACAGCAAACCGAATCAATACGTGTAGACAATATACTAATGCACTGAAATACTAGAACACGAACACACACACACACACACACACACACACACACACACACACACACACACACACAGGGCAGACAGGTTGAGTCATACTGTAGTAAATGATGTGTGTGTAAATGAAAGCAGCCATCACAGTAATGAGATTACCCCTCAAACACGCACACACACATTCTCTGTGATTGGATGGGCGAGTTAATGGTCGTGTGGTTTTCCTGTGGACCAGAGAAAGTCTTGGGGTGTAAATAAGACGGACTCTTTTTCTCTGATCAATAATAATCAGTCAGGTGAGGTAAGGCGCCCCCCGGTGGAGATCAGATGATCTACGAATCACTTCCTGTCTAATTAATTTCCTGATCTCCTTCATTTACTCCTCACCCAGATGACTGGTCTGCAGGAGAAAGAAACCTCCAGAACAAAAAGGTTCTGATTGGTTCAGGAACAGAACCGCCGGGTTATTGATTACTTAAGAAAAGATTAATTGATCTGTTCATCCATCCATCCATCCATCCATCCATCCATCCATCCATCCATCCA
>NW_015114585.1:31190-46730 GCF_001443285.1 Poecilia latipinna
ATAATTGTGAAACAAATCTAATTCCATACTCTCCTGCCCATTATGCTCTAACCCGAAGATTGTATGGAGACTAGAGGCTTCATCACTGCAGGGACTTGCATTACGGTCACAGGTTTTGCTTTGAGCTTATAGCTAATTGAAAGAAAATGGCTGAACTTCATTTATTAATTTTCGTCTAGCCAAATGCTAATTCAGTAATTGTGCTTAACTTTTCCTTTATATATTAGTAACTTGTGTTTAGTTCGTCCATGTAATGAAAGGCTCTTTCAAGGATTGATGTAGCTCAGTCAGGTTGATGCAGAGTGTGCGCTGCTCACAGGTCAGATTGCTCCAGATGTTCCTAACAGAACCCATCGGCACCAGCCTGCAGGTTCTGGAGGTTCTAGCAGAAGAAAGGACGCAGATCCTTTAGTTATCAGGCTCCCAGTTTTAGTTAGTCTCCTCTATTCCTCTTTCTAGAGGAGATGGAAAAACTTTCCTCATCAGAAACAGACCAAAAATTATCCAATCAGAATAAAACTGACATTTTCAGATTCAAAAATACTTTGTTGTTTCCAAAGGGAAATCAATGTTTCTGTAACTCATTAATTCATTTCATTAAGACTTTTAGGAAAAAACAATTTGTTTCTGTTAAACGTTTTTAAAAAAAATCTTTATTTTAAATTTTAAATGTCAACAACTGCTAAAGGGCTGCACAGTGGTGCAGTTGGTAGAGCTGCTGCCTTGCAGAAAGAAGGTTCTGGGTTCGATTCCCGGCCTGGTCTTTCTGCATGGAGTTTGCATGTTCTCCCTGTGTGTGGTTTCCTCCCACAGTCCAAAAACATGACTGTCAGGTCAATTGGAACATTAGCTGGCGATACTTTATAAACAATCAGTTCTGTTTGGACCAGAACCACTCCTCTGAAAATATAAATTAGATTTTTTAATCATCTGAAAGGAAAGTTCTTCCGAGTGGTCAAGAACATCCGGATCCAAATCACAGAAGAATTATTCTGTTTTGGCTCGGTTCCAGAACCATCCAGCACTTCATCAGAACCGCCTCAGATCCACTTTCAGTCAATGAGTTGAATGGATTTGGGTTTATCAGAGCCTTTAATCAATACAGCTGTGTGTGTGTCTCATTCTCACAGGGAGAAACTGGCCGACATCAGATTCTCACCTGCTGTTTCCTCTCTGCCTCAATCTGAGATAAAGAGACGCTGGAGCTGAAGTCAGAACCGGTCTGGTTTGGACTGGACCAGTGGAACCAGTGAGCTGCTTCAAGTTCTCTCAGCCAGAAACAAAGCTTCTGTTTTATGCAGAATTATCTGACCTGTCCAGCTGGTTCTGAACTCTAATGGACCCAGAACTGACCTCAGACAGTTCTGGGTTGGTTCTGTCCGTTTTGTTTCAGAGGCGGCGAGGCGTTCAGGGTCCAACGGACACAAGAAAACACACACACACCTAGCTGATGGATAAGCTGTTAGCATGCAGCCGGTTGGTCTGCAGCTGCTGCAAACCTTGTTACCATGACAACCGCCTCCGTGAGTGTTCACACACACACACACACACACGGAGAGCGGTGAGGTGAGATGTCCTCCAGACTGTGAAGCGTGTCCTCATCACCGACTCTGCTACTGCAGCTTCAGATCTCACACACACACACACACACACACACACACTTGATTTATGACCTCACACACACTCCAGGCTGCTTCTTTTTCTCAGAATACTAAAACACACCAGAGAGGAGCTGCTGTGGTTCTGGACGAGTTCTACTGAACCAGAACCAGAACCTGAGAGGATGACATGGTTACATGATCTGATTTAACCATTTCATCTAAAATCGTTTAGTCTCCCATCTGTCTTCAGTTCTGGTCCAGTTCCATGGATTCTTCCTCGGACCAAAGCCGAGTTCTGGTCCAGCAGCTGGTTCTCTGCTTCAGGGGGGATGTTTGGTTCTGATGGTTCTGGAGGTTCTGTTTGGTTTTGGAGGCTTTGGGCTCCCAGTAGAATCAGAGCTGCAAAAGGAGGCCCGGTTCGCAGGCCAGGTTTGGAGGCTCGGAACCGGGTTTCCTAACCCTGTGAACCGGGTTAGGAGGCCCGGTTCGCAGGCATGATGTGTCAAACCAAAGGAAGGAAATCAACCAGCGAACTTGTGGTTCTGACCTGGTTCTGCTTCAGCAGCACCTGGAGTCCAGCTTCTGTTAACCCAGAACATTTTGGATGGAGGTCCAGTTAGAGTCCAAATTGGACCTGGACCAGAACCTTTCCTGCTGTTCCCAGGAATTCAGACCCTGATGACCCGGATCATCAGCAGCTGATGGGCTTCCTGTCAGTCAGCTGCTTCCTGTGTGTATGATAGCTACTTCCTGTTGCTATCATACACACTTCCTGTCCATGCGCAGGCCGACTGATCCAGAACTCCAAATGGGTCGCTTCTTTCCCACGCCGCCTCGCTGGGTCACACCCTGCTGCCCCAAGGCGGCCCTGAATGCAGCTCACTGTCCACCAAATACAAACTACATTACCCAGAATGCCCTGCAGGACCGAACCGGATCAAGCTGGACAGAACCAGCAGAGTCCAAAAGCAATAAGCTGAAAGCAGCTGAAGGCCAAAAGAAGTATTTTAAAAATCCGTGTATGGTTCGTTTTTTGGTTTTTTCGTTTCAAAATAAAATTGCAAAAACAAAACAAGCATGTTGTTTTCTTGGTTTTCCGTTTTTAAAACGAAATTAGAAAAATGCAAAATCGAATTAATAGAAAATCAACAGCGTTTGAGTTTTGCTTTGGCATCTAAATAAAAATAAAATACGGCTGTTTCAATTTGTAGCGATACCGGAAATGAAGTAAGTCGCCAAAGAAGAATCATTTACACTGGATGAAGACGGCATAAAAACAAACCATTCCTAAATAATAGGCAATGGCTGCAATTGAACCGTTTTCTAGTGATGGACCTTCTGAATCCAGGCTTCCAGGCTTGTACCGAGTAAAAACGGGTCGTGTCCAATGGAGCCCCGCTCCGAGGCTTGTATCGTATTGCTGAAAACCACGTGACCGGCAACAAACGAGGCCTCGCGTTGCATGGGTCACGTGACTGCTTCATTTTGCGTGTCGATTTTCAAAATAAAAGCGCGGTCAGCCATGCTGCTTCAAGGGTTGTTGTCCATTTGGTCGCATCAGAGGAAGATATTTGTCTTCAGTGGCCAAATAAAATGAACACTGACCAACATATTCGATGTGTATTTATGATGGCACTCATCAAAATGTAATGTTTGTTACTGATTTTCTCAATTGTAGATTATAGTTCTTTTAATAACTATATTTTTGTGATTTTATGATGTAAATGTCTTTGCATGGCATTGTTGCTGAAACGTGCTACACAAATAAACTTGATTGTCTGAAATGGAACCAGCAAGACAAATATCTGACATCTGGGAATACTTTGAGATGATCCTCACAATAAAATTCTTCTTAGATAACAATAATTAACCCTCCACCTCCCAATTTCTCACCTTCTGCAAAGTTCCACTATTATTTGTAGTCTGATTGGCAAAGATATATTAGTCTTGCACAGCAGAAACAGATTTAATCCTGTTGCAGAACTAAAATTCAACATGTAGCCAAATAAGGGATCAGAGCCAATTAGAAATCCAAGAAAAAGCGAACGCCCCAACACACTGCACTCCCAAGACACTAAAACATCAAATGCCTTTATTGTCAAATCCATCTATGACATAAAAGAAACCCCAACACAACCACTGACCTTCAACATAAACCAGGATTAGATTGGCGACAAATAATTTTAATAATTAAAACGTATGACAATTAAATATGATTTAATTGATTATCCTGTTACTAAACATGAGTTTGATGAAAACTTTGTGACAATATTGCATTTAGTAATTTTTGGAAGTATGATCCAACTGAGTGACAAGACTGTTACAGTTTCACCAGCAGATGTCACTATAGAGCAATGAGTGAAGCATCGAGGAACGAACCTTTTTGCAAAGCAAAGGGCTGGAAAGCTTCATTGCTTCATGAGGCTTCATTTGCCATCACTACCGTTTTCTGCATTGATTATCAAACTTTTTGACAGAGGAAAAACACACTGAAATCAGTAATTCTTTGCGTCCCCATGTGTACATTACCGTTACCTACTGGTAACTGAAAAAGTTATGTGCCGGGAGTTCAGGTCTTCATTTCCGGTTCCGCCAAAAAATCCCGTTGAATTAACAACAAAATAAAAGCTTGTCTTTGGTTGAACCATTGCAGTTAAAAAAAAACCCCAAGGCGTACCCTTTTTTATTTTTGCAATTGCCGTTTTTCTAATTTCGGCTTAAAAAACAAAAAACACATGCTTGTTTTGTTTTTGCAATTTTATTTTGAAACGAAAAAAAAAAAACAAAGAACGAACTATACACGGATTGTTTTAAAACAAACCTTTGGTGCTTTTTTTAATTTCATCTGCTCAGTAATAAACTTAAGTAAAATTCTAAATCACTTCAGATGAAAAACATAAAAAATTTTGCGTTATCATTAAACCCGCTCAGTTATGGTTTAGTTTCTTATTTGAGATGAATGCTTTACTGTTCAGTGAAAAGTCAACGTTTAGTTTAGTTGCTCCAAGACAAATTCAAAAAGGTTAATAAATGGGAATCTATTTTTAAAGGTGTTCTTCTGTAAAAGATGTTGACACGTTAATTGTTTTTTTTTTGTTTTGTTTTTTTTTTTTTAATACAAAATACCGGGTGGAACCTTTGCAGTCCCACGTTTCTGGTACACCCGTAAATCTGACGCACATCCGCTAAGGGCAGTTCTAAATGAGCTGATTGGATGCTGGACAAGACTATTGTTATGCTAAAAGGAGTTAGCCTATCAGTGAAGCTACACTAGCCTAAAATAGCACCTAAGTGCTAACACGTAGCAGCTAACGCTAATATCAGCATCCACATTTCACATTTCTAAAGGATTTGATGGTTGAATAACTTAACAAAAATATTAAAAACTATAAAATATTTGAAATCATATGAATATTTATCCAATAATTTAGCAGCAAAAATTGTTTTTTTATTGAAAATGTTTATTTCATTGCTATATGGGTATTATGGTATTAATTACAGATGCTGTAATTAAGTCAATTCTGAATTTTAATAATGCTGTGATGCTAGCCGCTAGCTGCAGGTCCTTCTTGCGCCAACGCTGCAGAACTTCATTCACTCAGGAAATAATTTATGAAACACAGACAAACTGCAGAGCAACTCTCAGCAACGTTACAGACTCTGGACCAGAACCAGAACCAGCATTGAGCCCAGCCATGTTTACACAGACAGCCAGCGGGGGTCAGAGGTCACAGTTTGCAGTTGGTCAATTCTCTGAATCTCTTGATCCAGTTTTGGCCAGACGGTCGATGTGGAGGTTTCTTCACCTGCCGCCCTGCTGTGTCACAAACTGGATGAAAGTGGATCCGCACAGAGAGAATGTAAAAGTCAGCCACACTTTTCAGATACGCATCTATAAAGTTAATGAAGTGAAGATGGGTCGACCCGGTCCAGTCCGGTCCGGTCCAGTCCCTGGGTGTAACTGAGTCACTGGTCAGTTCAGTCACAGCCGGAAATGGAGCCAAAGTCCAGAAAAAAACTTCAGGAAACCTGGAGACGGGTTGTTTGGAACCAGCAGACCGGAAAATCCGGATCACTGGGAGGAAACTGGGAACCAGCGAGGCCTGGATGTGGAGGACGCAGCGCGGGAACAGCAGATGCTTTATGGCTCATCAGAGCTGTTTGTGTGTGTGTGTGTGTGTGTGTGTGTGTGTATGTGTGTTGAACTTTAAACTGAGCCGTTTGTTCTCACACACTCCTTCAGCTCAAGTATCACTTCTGCTTAAACAAGGCAGCATTGTGAGTGTGTGTGTGTGTGTGTGTGTGTGTGTGTGTGTGTGCGCGCGCGCGCTGCCCTGCAGCTGTCAGTGTGTGTTTCAGTCAGACTCCAACAGGCTGCGTCTCTCAGCCTTCCAGATGTTCAGCAGCTCCGTTAGCTGGAACCAACAGGAAGGTTCTGACTCCATTAACGACCCGCTGATCAGTTACCTGGAAAAAGTAACTTGATTACTCTCAGATTAAAAGTTACCTCAGCATAATGATGCCAAGCAGTCCGCTGTCTGCAGGCAGCATTTCCTCGACTACCTCCTGTCAGACCAACTGCCTGGTTTTACTCTGAAGTTTCAGGTTTTGTTGCAGATAATTTGGTGTCTGACTGCACCGTGCTGCGGCTACAGGCGTTTCCTCAAATATTACGTAGCTTCTGCTACATTGTTTTTAATGTTATTTAGCATTAGCTTCTGCTACGTTTTTTGTTTACTATTGGCTTCCAATAATTTTTCATGTGTTTAGAATTGGTTTTAACAGTTTTTTCTGCATTTAGCAATTGAGCATTAGCTCACTAATTCTTTGTGTTCAGTGTTAACGTCCACAAATGTTTTGTTTAGCAGTTTAGTGTTAGCTTCTTGAATGTTTTTTGTGGTTAGCGTTAGCTTCCAATTTTTGCTTATTAGCTTCCACATTTTTTTATGATTTCAGCAGTTGAGCATTATTTTCTATTCACTTTTGTTTAGCATGGGCTTCCTCTATTTTTTTGTTTTTGTTTATAGCAATTGAACGTTAGCTTCTGCTAATCTTTTGTGTTGTTTTGTCTTAAGTTAGCAGACTTAAGATTCTTGCCTAGTGAATTAGCAGTTAGGGAAGCTAACGTTTTGGTTAGCCATTCCCACCACTGGCAGTAACTACAGCTGATTTAGTGCTTCTATCTTCCATTACAATCACGGCAGACATTTTGAAAAATGTCCACCAGAAAAACTTTCTTATGGCAAAACCCTAAAAGAAGGAAGCTGAAACATGGCAAGAATATTTCTGTATTTTATTAAGTAATTTCTTAACTGAATGAACACGAACGCTCTCCTTCTCCATGGTTAGAATGGGAATTTTATAGATTTGATAAATAATTCAGGTTTTTATTTCACCTGAAGTTTTTTTCTAAATCACTAGCCCCTGATAAAACATCTGTGCTAAATTAGGTTCTTGTAGCCAGATGTGAAATATTTATCTATTTGTTCTGATGGCTGTAAAAATGATCCAGGACCTGGTACTGGCCCACAGACGTCGACTTGGACCAGAACCAAAGAACTGGACCCGGTCTGAAACACTCAGGCTTTATTTGGTCACATTCATCAGAACCAGAACCGGTGGTTCTGTGTTTCTAACAGGATTAGTTCTGCTTCTTTCAGTCTCCTGGCCTGAATTAAAGCTCGGCGGTCCAATCGGACCTGTTGGTGTCCCAGAGAGGACGGCGCAGAACAGCAGGTCTGTCTCTGATCCGGACGGGACGCCCGGCATCCCACCTGCCCGAATGGACGCTTTGTCTCCTTAAATGGACAGCTGGGGGAGGGAGGGAGGGCTCTTTTGTTACCGTGGGAACAGACCCCTGACTGGCAGACTGTTGGCATGGTGACCAGATTCTTGTCAGCGTAAACCAATCAGCTTCCTCCCTGGGGAGCGCGTGTGAGCCGCACTTCCTGATCCGACTGGGAAGGTTGCAGGTTTGAGTCCCACAGGGCGTTTTACAAACATTCAGAAACGGTTCTGAAACTTTTCAGACGTTTTTAGAAATATTTCTTTCAGCCAGTTTGTTGAGCCTCATGTGGGAGCTTTAAGAAGAAGATAAAGAAAATCTCTCAATGTTTAAAGATTCGTCCTTCCACTAAATCTTCTGCAGTTTGGTTCTGGAAAAGCAGCAGGAGAAATCCATGAAAGCTGATCCTGAAGTGGAGGAAAACAAAGGTTTAGCTGGGAGCTGAAACCCGATGGTCAGCGCGGCGACGGCTGATTGGTCGGTTCCTCCGCCGGCCTCCAGATGTGGCCCCTCGCTCTCCACAAGGCCTCTTTGTACCGGCGGCGCCGCCCGGCTCGGCCGGCTCCGTCCACAGGCGCTCCCATTCAGGAGCCGCTACCTGAGACAGCGGAGGGGGCCTCATTCAGGCTCCTGCCAGCATGCCTAGGTGGGCCCCATGTGGGGAAAAGGAGGGCAGACTATATGGGTCCCATATGGGTTTGTCCGCGGGTTCCACAATGGCCCCACATGGGTTTGCCCATGTGGGGCCATTGTGGAACCCGCGGACCCATATATCAGCCCTCCTTTCCCCCACATGGGTCCCACCTAGGCATGCTGGCTCTGGTCCGATTCCCTGGAGACTTCCCGTTTCCCAGGATCCTCCATCTTTCCAGAACCGCTCCATCTGTCTGGTTCTGATCGACCCAGAACCGGGTCATTCCTCTGACCCAGCGGATCGCTACAGGGCCATCCAGCGGTCTAGAACCTCCAGAAACAAGGCCGGTGCATGTATACATGCGGATTTGGAACGTTTCACATGAGTTTCCTGAATGTCTACACGGGTATCACATTTGATTCGCATGTATATCATGTGAGGGCAGCCATCTTGAACATGTATTGTTACACTTGAAGATTTCAAGATGGCCACTGTGAAATTATGTTGCAATGTATAAAACCGTAAAATATTTCCACAATTTTTTTTATATTTCATACCCCGGAGTATGAGAAAACATGTGAATCACATTGACTGAAAAACAATCCTTCAGCCTAAAACCACTTCCTGTCATACTTCCTGTTGTCTTTGGCATTTCCACCAGAGGGAACAGCTGATCATGTGACTCATGATGCGAAAAATGTTTTGATCCTGAAAAACCAGCACAACTTTTTATCAAAAAACATATTTTTTTTTCTAAATTTTCATAATTTCAGTTATATTCTCTGATGGTTAAATGCAAATATTGATCCAGCGCAGAGGAAGTGATCTGAATCTGACGGCCTTCTGCAACTTCAAAAGCCATTTACAGTAACTGTGCGCTCACACACACACACACACACACACACACACACACACACACACACACACACACACACACACACACACACACACACACACACCAGGCTGGCAGATGGCGATCTCTGTGTGTGAGGAAGCTGATCTGATTCACCGTCACCTCCTCTTCCTCTTCATCATCTTCATCTCTGTTCCAGATCTCATAAATCTCTGCAGATCTTCAATCTGACAGTCATAATCCAGCCATAATCCGTCTGCACACAGAAATATGCTGCTGCTGGAGCGTCAGATTATCCGCTGGCTCGACAGGAAGAGGAGGAGGAGGATAGATGAAGGTGAAGGTGAGAGCTGAACCTGAGATCATCATCATCATCATCATCAGTTGGATGAAAGCTCCATCTGGTTGAACTCAGCAGAACTTCAGCAGCTGATTTAATATTTCATTAAAGTGTTTCACATGCAGATACAAGAAGCTAACTGGCTTTGCTTTTTATTTTAAAAAACATTTAGTTAGCTACAGAAAAATTCAAGATGGCCGCCATGGTCCTCAAGGATTTGCTAACATTTATCACAGATGAATGCTTCTGGTGTCTAATCAGACATAATTGGACCCATAGAAATCATATTGACTCGCAATGTTTTTATGTTTCAAGATGGCCGCCATGGTGGTAGTGAAGAATATGTTTGCACTGAAATAGGTGGTAGTTATTACCAGCGGTGGGGGCAGCTAACCAAAAACTAACTGCTAATTTACTTAACAAGAGTCTTAGCTACGCTAATGCTAAACACATAAAAATTGCAGGAGAAGCTAACGCTAAACTGCTAAATACACTAGAAATTAGCAGGAGACTGGAGAAGGTGATGAGGACTCGGTGAATCTACAGATTGGAGCAGAAATCATAATAATAATTTTGAATCAAACATTGTAAAATATTCCCGCCTGCTCTGACAGAAGAAAAGGAGGGAATCACCATAGCAACCAGGAAGTCCTGGTTTCGGGTTCTGACCGATGGCTCGACGCCGACTGAAGCCGATCCCCACCAAACCAAGCCACAAGAGCAGGTCAAAGGTCACTACACAAACAGAACCTCAGAAAGCCACTGAGTAACTCATCTGTCTGCAGAACCGGAACCCAGTCCTGAATCTGTTCTGCCTCAGTAGGAATATTTATCTCCAGGGTGTGTGGTTCTGTCCACTCAGCGCCGGCCCGGTTCTGCTGCCGGTTCTCTCCGGCTGATCCGACACGGTTCCAGTAGATTGGCTCCAAACACGGACAGTTTCCATGAGACTGAGGCGGAACGACGGCCTGGATGAAACCGGGTTGGTCTGGATCTGCTGATTGGACCAACATGTTTATGTGACGGTGGAAACTCCTCCAGTCTGGAGAAACGGTCCGGTCCGGTCTGCAGAGCAGAACTCCATGCGGTTTCTGAAACCCAACCTGCAGGTCCAAACATCAAATATTCATCGGCTCGTCTGGCAGCGTCTTGGACCTCCAGGAGCCGGCGGAGCGTGGCGCCGCTGATTAACGTGCCGCCATGAGGAGGCGGCCATGATGATCAGAACACCAACAGAACCTGAGGCAGGGCCCGGTTCTGGTTCTGCTCCCAGTTAATCAGAAACTTAGCCTGGATTCATTTCCAGTCATGTTTTCACCATCTGATTCATTCATTCATAAATGTCAGTTGAATATGTAGCTAAATATTTAGTGCCAGTTAGAAGCTGATTATTTATCTGGGAGTTAAATATTTAGGTAATATGCAAATTCAGTTGGCAATAACCAGAAATAGACTACCAAAATAAAAGCTGGGTCTTTGTAAACTGCTTTCGAATCGCTTCACAACATCATCATCATCATCATCATCATCATCATCATCATCATCATCATCATCAGCATTTCAGCTTAAAACACCAACAGTGTAAATACAACTATGAAAGTTCTCAAGACCTCGCTTTTATTTTGAAAGTCCATTTCCACTTATTGGCAAGTGAATTTGAATATTAGCTAGACCTTTAGTTATGACTTTATTTAGTTTACAATTTAGCTAACTAATAATTTAGTTAGCTCAGAAATGTTTCTTTAGTTCGGATCTAAATATTTACAACCTGCTTATTAGATATTCATGGAGTTAAATATTTACCTCACTTTCTAAATGTTTAGAAAGTGAGGTAAAGTTTAGAAACTACTCAATATGTAGCTTCTAAACTAAATATTTAGCTTGCAGTTAAATTTAGTCTGTTCTTTTACACTGAGTGCGTTATGTAGAGGAAGGTTCAACAACAGCGAATCCACCCAGACCTTTCCAGCTTTTAGAGTAAATTATGACATTATTCTTTCATCAAAATTTTTTCATCTTTTGCACTGAATCAGGTTTAAAAGAAAACCAAATGTTGGACCAGTACTGGACGGGTTCACCAAGAGTAATTTGGCTAACCCACCCATGCAAACCTATCCATGCTAACCCATGCTAACTCACTCATGCTAACCCATGCTAACTCACTCATGCTAACCCATCCTGACCCACTCATGCTAACCCCTGCTAACCCACTAATGCTAACCCACCCACTGCTTTTAAAACGTTTCATCTGACTGTTTTTTGTTTTTAATAATCTGACTTGTTTAATTTGCTCGGATTAATAATTCGGCTCAGCAGGACGAGCTGCTCATGTGTCGTTGAGCAGATCTGGGTCTGAATGTTTGTTGTATTAAAACTATCCGTTTATTCCATGATAATTATTTATCATAATTACTTACTTTAATGGACAACCTTACATTAAAGTCATTAATACAATTTATAATTTTTATAATTTATCACAATCATTACATTAATGTCTTTGTTATTGATATTCTGTATGTAGCAAAAGAATTAAATGTTAACAGTTTTTATTTGATTACTTGATTATTAGCAGTGTCAGTGTAAATAACTCATTATTATTAATTATTATTATTTATCTTTTGGAATCATTTCAGTTTTTACTTTAACATTTTATTAATTTAACAATAAAGAAAGTAATGTTAGACATTATTTTATAAATTATCATGGCATCATGTTTTAACTTAGTCTTATTTTACAGCTTTTCTTTGTCCTTTTTTTCACCAAAAAAACAAGTAATGCTTAATGTTATTTCATCCAACTATGATTCATATAGCACCATTATTATGTTTTAAAAATGTTATTTTTTAACCTTCATTTTAGTCATTTTAATAAAGACAAATGCACTTTGAGAGCAAACAATAAAATATATATTTAATGTTATATTTACTGATTATGGTTATTTTAAAGGATTTTTCATTATGAATCTGAACGCTGTGTAAACACACACACACACACATACACACACACGCACACACACACACACACGCACACACACACAGTCTGTCACTCTCAGTTTCACTCATATTGACCAAACTGATGGAGATTCTCATGTTGCTGAAACAGTAAGAGGAAGAGGAGGAGGATGAAGAGGAGAACTCAAAGATCCAGACAAGGAAAGAGAGGAGCGATGGAGAGAAAGGAAGGAGAAATAAGAGATGGAGGGAAGAAACCAGAAACATGGGAGCAAATAAAGACAGTTTGAAGAAATCTGTTTAAATTCCAGAAAGAGGATTTTTCAGAGAAATGATTGATTCATCGGCATCAACATCAACTGATCCAATTATTGGAGACACAGCAAAGGATTGTGGGTGTTTAACAACAGCAGAGAACTCAGCAGTTCTGGTCGTGTTTTCATCATAAAAACGGTCAGAGAAAGATTTATAATGTTGGTAAATATCGGCAATGACAGCAATATTAATAAAAAGATTGTTAAAATGTTCTTCTCTGTGTTTCTAAATATTCCAGAATGAGAGGAAAGACTGAGCAGACGTAACAAAGTAGTTAAACAGCGTTCTGTGCATGTGTGTGTGTGTGTGTGTGTGTGTGTGTGTGTGTGTGTGTGTGTGTGAGAGAGAGAGACAGACAAGGCTGAGCATGTTCATCTCCAGCCTGAAAGAGGCCGATGTGTCATCTGATCACTATGAACCGTCTGTTATGTTGTCTGTGTGTGTGTGTGTGCGTGCGTGCGTGCGTGCGTGCGTGCGTGTGTGTGTGGTCACCACCAGTCACAGAAAGCTGCTGCTCAGTTTTAAATAGTTTATACAAGAGCTGAGAGTTTAGCAGGTAAATTTAAATTAATTACATAAATTTTAATGTAATTAACCACATTTTTGTTTTACATTCAAAACTTCTGAGCAGGAACCTTTGTATTCATTTGTTTCTGATACAACAGTAAATCTGACACACGGCTGGATGGAATCGGCTTCTCTCGGTTAACTTCTGCTTCAAACGATATGATTGGATGCTGGAAAAGATTTGTGTTCAAGTTGTGCTAGAAGCAGTTAGCCTAGCAGAAGCTGTGCTAGCCTGGAAAAGCACCTCGATGCTAACATGTAGCAGCTAAAGCTAATGTCAGCATCCACATTTCTAAAGAAGCACCATGAAACACTTTGCTCCAACCTGATGGAGAATCTGAAGATTAAAAAATATAAATACCTCTGATGTTCAGCTCATTTATTCAATAATTAGCTGGAAAATATGGGAAACCTTCTTTCTGTGGCAGCACTGTGAGTCTCACACACACACACACACACACACACACACACTCTGTGGACGTGTTTGTGCTGCAGAGCGGGAACAAACCCACGCTGTGATGGCGGCTGGCTGAACGTGGGACTCCTGGTCATGTGACGCCTCAGCTCTAATCTGATGATGTGATGAAAAATCCTCCAGCTGAACACAGCTGGCTGCACAACTCTGATATTTTATTGGGTCGTATTAATTTATATCAGATTATTAAAGCCTGTTTAGAGCAGCGCTGGTTCTGTCAGGCCCACTTGATACTTCCTAGAAACCCAGAAGCTTACCCACCAAAAACATTCAAGATGGCTGCCATGGTTGTTGAGGAAAATACATTTTTTGCTGTAAAATCTATCAGTTGAATCCCATGTTACAAATTTTGAAACATAAAATCATATGTATTTTCTTGTTTCTTTTTCCTGGTTGTTGTCATGCAGAACAAATGTTGGCACTAAGATCAGCTGCAGTTATCGCTAGTGGTGACACAACTAGCAAAACAGTTAGATTCACTAACCACTAATTTGCTAAACAAGAATCTTAGCTACACTGTTAAACATTTGTAGAAGCTATTACTTTGTAAATTTAAATTTTAGAAAATCTGATTTCAAATATTCAAAATCCAAGTTATAAAAAGAAAAACAACCATGTTGCATCATTCTTGTCAAAGTTTAGTGATGAATAAATCAACCATTTAGCAGGATTTTATGTTCAGAAATCATTTTCAATTCAGACATTTACTTTTTACCACATCAGCAAGTAAAACCGTTTTTGTTTTCGTTCATGCTGTGAAGAAGAAGCTCTGCAGCTCCTCTACTGGTAGGGAGAAGTATTACAAAAACAAAAAAAAATTATTAAAAAATGTTATCTAGAACCAACAAAACCAAAAATATTTACATAAATAACATAATTTTCTTTGAATATTTTTGAAGGCTGATATATATTCTCTTGTATATTTTTTTCTTTTTCAAAGAAACTGTTTGGGTCAAACTATTAAGACGGATCCTTAATTAAACCTTCCCGTCTCTGGATGATCTTTGGTTTTTGCAGCCAAAGCTTCAGATGCTGCAGCAGGATTTTTATTTTGGATCAGAACTCGGTCCAGCTGGACTTCAGGTTTCTCACACCTCGCCTAGTTTTCTTTACCCCTTTAGGAAGTCGGCCCACTCATGTTTTACCGGGCCTGGTGCCAGTCTGGACCTCAGTCAGGAGTTTAACATCATCACATGATCAAGATAAAGAGCTGCATTCACCATGCAAGGCTGCGGGGGTTTATGACCAGCCACTGGTGAAGGATGACGAGCTTTTATGGCCTCGTTAACTTCTCAGATTGTTTCAAAGTTAAACTTTCCATTTTTCTTTGAACTGCGTCATTTAGAGGCCAACCTTTCCTCCACACTGTTGAGACACACATGAAAACTTTCAGAGGAAAACTCTTTTTTCCTGAGAAGGACGTGTTGGCTCTATCACACTTTACTCACAGTTTAAATGCTCCTGAAATGCACCATTACATCAGAAAAGCAGCTTGGTTTGACTTTCCCTGCAGACGCCACAAGAAGCTGGAGCTGATACCATCAATAGATGATAATCAGGCTGAGTCTGAAGCCGAGCCGCTTCACAGCAGATTATTCTGCTGAAAGCAGGTGAGTGTGCTCAGGTCGCCCTGGAAACGCCCCCCGACCCCCAAACCGCCAACCTGCAGGCCAAGTGTCACAAACCAAGCCTCCTCCTGTAGAATCACCTGTTCCACTGCAGCTGCAGAACAATGCGTCGACAGGAGAACCGCCCAGGAAACCAGCCGGTCCAACACATACACGACTTAAGCAGCCACTGCTTAGGGCCCCCACACCACCAGGGGCCATGAAGAGCTCCAAGATAGCATGATAAAATACACAGATACATTTAAAATAATTTTAAAATGAAATACAAATTTTTAGTTTTCTACTCCTGTAACATTAAAATCAACAGCCATAATAACACCAGGATGGTGGAGGATAATTACAAACGATGCTAATGCTAGCAGCTATGTTACACTCACATGTTGGTATGAGG
>NW_015114585.1:64368-66849 GCF_001443285.1 Poecilia latipinna
ACCAACCATCCATCCAACCAACCAACCAACCAACCAACCAACCAACCAACCAACCATCCATCCAACCAACCAACCAACCAACCATCCATCCATCCATCCATCCATCCATCCATCCATCCGGACCCAGCCTCCCTGCCGCTCTTCCCTCCCAGTGGAGCTCTGTTCCCGGCAGCAGCTGCTCAGGCTCCAGGCTGGTTCTGAACAAGAGCGACTCTGCAGCATCTCCAGCATCAGGAGGCGCTGCCTGGAGCGACCTCACTCTTCATCACCATCCTCATCCTCATCCTCATCCTCATCATCATCTCCCGGTGTGTGATGCATCACAAACCAAACGCTCCTTCCTCACTCACCACCACCAGCTCCTCATCCACCAGAGGAGATGAAGATGCTCCTGGTGAGAAGATCTCCTCCTCCTATTCCTCCCCTCCACCGGATCCGGGCTTACCTCTGGAGGTGCTGAAGGCGGTGTACCAGGACAGCGAGACCAGCCCGCTCAGCCCGAACAACAAGACGGTCAGGACTGAGACATTGCGGAGCCTCATCTCCGGAGCCCCGGGAGCATGTCCGCACCTAGCGGGGCGAGGGCCGGCGGCGGGGCGAGGGCCAGCGGTCCGACCGGAGATAAGCTGCGCGCTGCGGCCGGACAGGAGGCGCAGAGAGCGGCAGCAGCAGACTGGAGAGGACGGAAGGGCCGGAGCGGAGATATGAGCGGAGAGGGAGGAGACAGGAGGAGGAGGGGGAGGCAGAGGACGAAGAGGAAGAGGAGGGGGGGCTGGTTAAATAAACACTATCAGTTCAGTTAATGCACACAGACAGCCCGCCAACACCGAGCAGTTTAAAGGACGAACGAAGACCAACAGATATGTTGACTTTTGGTTTGGTGCTAATTAAACATCCCGTTGAACGGCGCAGCAGCGCCCCCATGTGGTGGCTACAGGACGTAACACGTCAGGGGCGACCCCAGAAAATATTCACAGGGGGCCGAAATCAAGAAATGTTAGGACATTGAAAAATAACGACATAAAAGTAAGAAAAGCTTTATTTCTATAGCACCTTTCATAGACATAAAGAGCGCTACCTTGATGTTTCCTTTTAACTGCTTGTTTGCTATAGTGTCTTGGCCACAACTCCCTGGAAAAAGAGGTTTTTCATCTCAAACGACTTTTACCCTGGTCAAATAAAGTTTAAATAAAAAATACATAAAAAGAAACAAAGCAAAGTGTTTTTCTATCCGTTTATCTTTCCAGAGTTTCTTTCATCATTCATGGAGTTCTTTAGAAATGTGGATGCTGACATTAGCATTAGCTGCTACAGTTGCATTGAGATGATATTTTAGCCTAGCATAGCTTCACTGATAAGCGTGCTCCTTAGTACAACTTCAACACGATAGTCTTTTCGAGGATCCAATCAGATTGTTAGAAGCAGAAATTAACCGAGAAGCTGCTTCCATCACTGCTGTTAGCAGATGTCGGACTTACGGTTGTACCAGAAACAAATGAACACAAAGGTTCTGGATGGAACGTTGCTTCGTGGTTTGACTGCATTGGGTTGCTTAGAGGCTTGCTATCTAAAGAGGCTAAAAACTGAACAGTTGATCGTACAATGGGGTAGCATAATAAACATGTCGTCCTGTTGGTCATTGGGGGCCGGGCCACTTGTGATGACAAATATTTCAAAGAAGCATGCAGACATCAAAAGCATACTGATATTAGTAAATAATACATGTTTAAACCTTGTCATTTTGTCTCTGCATACCGCCCAGCACTGATTCTAGGAGGCATTATGTTACTTTCTGTTCTCCTAAACTGAGATATTCACTCAGTAAAATGTTTCACTGGCTGATCATTGGGGAAGATTTAATTTCTTCAAAGTTCTCAAGAGCAAAAAGAATCAAATTTAATTAAAAATGCTGATTTAATTACATCCACGTGATAAAACACATTAAAAAGATACATCCAGCTGTTCCAGCTGAATTATTCTAGTTTACCCTGACCTCTAGTGGCCACCTGAAGACAGTGCAGCTTTTTCAGCTGTGCAATAAAACATCAGCTTTAGTCCCTTCATGTTTTCTGAAGCCATTTCTCCTGAAACCAAACTCCAACGGGCGATCCATACGCTTCTGAATAGAAACACAGAACTCTGGTGTCACCTGTCCAGAGGAGTTTCATCCTCCATCCAGGTGCAGCTCTGCTGACCCCAGTCCGGCTGCCATCTTGTTTCTAGAGAGAAGAGACTTTCTGCTTCCACTCTTCATGATCGTTAAGTTTTATTAAATACATAACATCAGCTTAGATATTTAATGACCCAAGAAGTGTGTGTTGCTTTTTTAAAGGGCATGTCCTAGTGGTTAGCATTAGCTTTGGCTAGAAACTAGCCAAAGCTAATTCCTAGCCAAAGCTAATGCCAAAGCATTAGCTTTGGCATTAGCCTTCTCCGGGTCAGGGGGGTCATCCTGCCCCAAGTGGAGGAGTTTAAGTATCT
>NW_015114585.1:67646-68109 GCF_001443285.1 Poecilia latipinna
AATAAAATTTTATTTGTATAGTGCATGTCAGCAGCAAGGCATTTCAAAGAGTTTTACATCATAACAAAAACAAAAACACAAAGTCATGCAACATTGAATCAACAATCAAAACATTACATTAAGTCAAGTGCCATCATTAAATTTGTAATTGATCATGTTTCAAATAAACTAACCAGCTGGTTTTTAGTCGAGATTTAAAGGTGCTCAGTGTTTCAGCTGTTTTACAGTTTTCTGGAAGTTTGATCGCTGGTTTTAGTTGTAATAACTGAAGCTGTGCATTGACTCCAGATCTATAACTCTAGATCGCTCCTCTTTAGGTCCTAAGATAATAACTTCAGTTTTGTTTCTGTTCAGCTGGACAAAGTTTTGTCTCATCAACACATTTATCTGTTCTAAGCATCTGTTCAGTGATTGGATGGGGTCAAAGGTCACCTGGTGACATCATGATGTAGAGCTGTGTATC
>NW_015114585.1:71273-92959 GCF_001443285.1 Poecilia latipinna
TTAGCCATAAGCAACTCTAAACAGGTGGGTTTTAAGTTGAGATTTAAAGCCACCCAGTGTTTCAGCTGTTTTACAGTTTTCTGGAAGTTTATTCCAAATTTGTGGTGCATAGAAACTGAATGCTGCTTCTCCTCGTTTGGTTCTGGTTCTGGGGATGCAGAGCAGAACCATCAGGTCAGAGTCCATCACTACTCCCAGGTTTCGGGCTGATCGCTGGTTTTAGTTGTAATAACTGAAGCTGTGCATTGACTCTAGTTCGTTCCTCTTTAGGTCCAAAGATAATAACTTCAGTTTTGTTTCTGTTCAGCTGGAAAGTTTTGGCACATCCACACATTTATCTGTTCTAAGCATCTGTTCAGTGATTGGATGGGTTCAGAGTCACATGGTGACATCGTGATGTAGAGCTGTGTATCATCCGCGTAGTTATGGTAGCTGATCTTATTTCCTGCTATAACCTGAGCCAGTGGGAGCATATAGATATTGAATAGGAGGGTCCTAGGACTGAACCTTGGGGTTCCCCACATGTGACCTTTGACCTCTCTGATGAGAAGTTTCCGATTAAAACAAAGTAATCTCTGTTCTTTATGTAAGATTCAAACCAGTTGAGCACTGGACCGGAGAGTCCGACCCAACTCTCCAGTCGGTTCAGTAAAATGTCCTGGTCTGCATTGAGGTCCAACAGAACCAGAACCAGCACTGTGGTTCCCACAGTCCGTATTTATGTGGATATCATTGAGCACAAAAACCAGACTGGAAGGAGTCAAAGCGGTTGGTTATCGTTGGAAAGCTATTTAACTGTTGAAGCTTTTTCAATAACTTTGCTGATGAATGGGAGGTCAGAGGTCAGAGATCGGCCTGTAATTCTGCAGCAGTGATTTGTCCAGATTGTTCTTTTTTATCGATGGTTTGATAACTTCTGTTTTCAAACCAACCATCCAACCAACCATCGTTCTCCAGCCGACAGGAAGTTGGTCTCCAGCTCCGGTTCTTCCCACAGCATGCTGCTGCCACCACCGTCCCTTCCTGTGTGAAGCTTCCTGCCTCTGTGGGAACAAAGGGAACTTGTCAGAGCGTTATGTAAACGTTCTGATGAGCGGCGAAGCTTCTTCTCTCCATCAGCAGTCTCCATGGTGACGTAACCGACCTGCAGCTTCCTGACCGTCTAATCTGGACATCAGGATTAAAACGCTGCTCAGGGTGAATCAGCGCTGCTGAGCCTCGAGCCGCAGAGGCTGAACCAGCAGGTTGAACCAGAAGCATCAGCTCTGCTGCTTTCTGTCTTGTTTTCTTGTATTTTCTCTGTTTTGGTCTGAGATGTTCTTCTGGGTCAGAGGTTCTGATCCGCTGAGAGGAAAACTCTGGGTTATGACAGCCAACCTCCTTCAGGGGAAGCAGAAACAGTCCAGAACCGGCAGCAGAACCGGTTGAACCGATCCGATACTTGAGCCCAGACTCGGCGCCGGCTCTGTTTTCACTGTGGCTCTGATTGCATGAGTCCGGCTCGTCTCCCAGGTTCTGTTCAGGCCCCATTCCAACCTCACCTGCTCTTAGAGTGAATAATTCATGTTCTCCTGTGCGGTCAAACCGGGTCAGAACCAGAACCTGACTGAGGTTCTCCCAGCGATAGATTAGAACTAAAATGTCGAAGTTCACAGTTTGTTCAGGTTTTGTTCTGTTTGGAGCATTAAACTGCAGAACTGTTCTGGTTCTGGTCCAGATAAACCAGCAGACGGTTTGGACCTGCAGTCTCTGATTGGACCATGAAGTGTTCTAATGTGAACCAAACCGGGTCATCATCAGAACCATGATCCAAACCCAGCAGCTGAGATGAACCCCAGAAAAGAGAAGCAGCAACTAGACGGTCAGCAGCCGCTGCTAGCTAGCTGCTAGCTTAAATATGGTGTACCAGAAACAAGCCAATACAAAGGTTCTGACCCAAACCTGTTCATGTGAAACATAAAAGCAATTAATTCTGCTAAAATCAATAAATTAATGGAAATTAATGTGTTAAAGTCTAATTAAATACTTTTCTGTACCAGGTCCCAGGAACCTCTGGCTGTAATCGTTTGGTTGAATTCGGCTGCAGATGACGTTAATTTTCTCCAAGAATTAGATTCCGTGAGAAACGAGGAACCAACTTGGAGAACGCGGAGGAACCCTCCGGTTCTGATCCGGTTCTCCTCTTCAACCCAGATAACATCACCAGCTGAGGCCTCTGGGAAATGTGCTACGCCGCAGCCGGCATCAGAATCACTCATCCGGGCCTGGCACCAGCTCCTCACATGACCTTTGACCTTACCTCGTCAGGCCCCGTGTCGGGCTGACGGTCCGAATGTTCTGCTCCTTTCATCTCGTATCTGTTGGGTTCTGTGTTTCTGTGTATTTGTTTCTTGGTTTTTTCTGTGTCCTGTTCCCCTGCGAGTCTCTGTGATGTCCTGTCCTCCCTGTTGATTGATCCCAGCTGTGTCTCGGTCCCCGATTACCCTCCTCATGTATTTAAGTCAACCTGTGTCTTTGTTCCTCGTCGGGTCCTCATCGTATGTCACCGTGTCGTCAGTCTGCTCTCTGGTTTCTGTTGTTCTTGGGTTATCATTAAATCATCTTTTACATCACCTCTACCTGGGCCTGCCAGCGTCTTTCTCACCGCCTCCAAAACCACATCATGACAGTATCAGCCTGAGGTTCTATCTGCTGACGGGAACCAGTACCAGAACCGCTCACGGTCCGTCTGCCATCACAAACATCACAAATGCCTCTGATCGATATTCAGAGACCAGGCTGGGCGTTAAAACAAGAGCATAAAGTCAGAACAACGACACAACTTTACCAGAAAAATGTCTGAAAATACAAGAACAGAGAAGAAAGGTTCTGTAGTTCTGGAATCAGCCCGTCTGGTTCTGGTTCTAAAACTCCTAATGGAGATAAAACTGAGCTGATCCTCCTTTTCCACGCGAGCCTGAAACTGATCTGGGTTTGTGGCCATTTCCATGCCAACGGTGACTCAACGCTTCCCGCTGAGGATCCCACGCTTCTTAGAGGATCAGAGCGTTTCTATTTCTGCAGCCGAGAACGAAAAGCTGCAGCGAGTCAGCAGGGCACCGGGCCCCTCAGACCCCTGAGACCCCTCAGGCTCCCAGTCCCCTCTGATTCCTCCGGCCCCTCGGGTCCCTCCGGCCCCTCTGGTCCCTCAGCCCCCTCTGGTCCCTCCACCCCCTCCGGCCCCTCCGATTCCTCCGGCCCCTCGGGTCCCTCCACCCCCTCCGGTCCCTCGGGTCCCTCCACCCCCTCCGGTCCCTCCGGCCCCTCCGATTCCTCTGGTCCCTCAGCCCCCTCTGGTCCCTCAGTCCCCTCTGGTCCCTTAGTCCCCTCCGATTCCTCCGGCCCCTCTGGTCCCTCAGTCCCCTCCGGTCCCTCCAGCCCCTCCGATTCCTCCGGCCCCTCCGGTCCCTCAGCCCCCTCTGGTCTCTCTGGCCCCTGGGGCCCCAGATCCTCTCTGACCGGTCCTGGCTGCTGGTTCTGACCCAAACACCAGAACCTCCAGAGCCTCTGTGGTTCTTTCAGTTATTCCTGCAGGTGAGTGGTTGCCATGGAGACGCACGGCTCCATATTTAGCCTGCTGGCTGCTAATCCTGTTAAAGCAGCAGGAGGCTGTTCACAGAGTGACCCACTGTACAGACAGACTGATCCCAATCCCTGACCCCTGACCCCTGCTGGGCAGGCTGGAGGACGGACTGGAGGACGGACTGGAGGACAAACTGGAGGACGGACTGGAGGACGGACTGGAGGACCTGTTGGACATGTTGGATCCTCCTGCAGTCTGTGAGTTTATTAAAAACTGCCTGACAGGAAAACCAAAACTATAAATTCAGATTAAAAACTAACTGAACTCATTTGGAGCTGGTGGGGAGCTAACAAAGGATGGAAGCAGCAAAATTTGAAATAATTTCCTTGAAAAAACTTCATGGTTTTTAGCTGTTCAGATAGGCAGTTAGCGCGCTAACAGAGCGAAGGAAACATGTAGCAGACACTCCCACCCACTGCTGGCTCTCAGCCCGACTAGAGGAACCAGAACTCCAGGAGGGCATGACTCCCTCTGCTCCAGTTAGCAGTCTGTACTTCCTGTTAGCAACATGCACTTCCTGTTAGCAGCCTGTACTTCCTGTTAGCAGTCTGTACTTCCTGTTACCAGTCTGTACTTCCTGTTAGCAGCCTGTACTTCCTGTTAGCAGTTTGTACTTCCTGTTAGCAGCCTGTACTTCCTGTTTATGCCATCCAGAGCGTCAACATCTAATGACATCAAGCTCTGCGTCGCCTGGTTGATTCTCTCCAAACTAAAAGACAATAACACGACATTTTAAAACTTTTTAAAAGTTTGCTTAAATTTTCATGACAGTAGGATGGAAACATCACCAGTAACAGAAATAAATATTAAATGTACTAAAACAAACCCCAAAATTCCTAAACAAGAGAAACACAAGAAATAAAGTAAAGTGGGAAGATTTAACAGTAAACAGTGACGTGCGGTCAGGGGAGGCAAGTCAGGCAGAGCCTCACCTGTTATCAAGGAAAAATATGTAATGATAAAATAATATTTTCACCCTGTGGTTTGTATTATAAAGTACTTATTTTTCATTTAGCTTAACCAATTTTGATTATTTTTTCTTCAGAATTGCTGAATTTTCGCATTTTCCCATTCAAATGCTCTGAAGCGAAGCAGGTGAGGCAGCAGGAAGCTGAGCCTCACCTGGACTGATCAACCTCTCTAACTGCACTGGCTGCCATTCTATGAGAGCAGGTTCTCCTGTCTGTATCGTGAACAAAATGGTTAAAAAACATTTAATATATGGACTGATTTTCCATAATTTAGCTTATATATATAACGTACTGTATTTTATGTCACCAACTGTGTGTGTTTCGTGTGCTGAGGAGCGATCAGAAACGACAGAAAACAGACTCCAGGTGAGGCAGACAGTTCTCCTGCCTCATGGCAGGGGGCGCTCATGATCCCAGACATTGTGACTCCACAACTGCAGAGTAAGACACAGTGAGCTAGCCATGGAGCTAGCATGGAGCTAGCCACACAGTAAATAAGTAAAGTACAGCGATATATTTGTTTTCTCCTCTCTTCCGACGTCAACATTAAAGACTACATTTCTACATTTAAACAGTTTTCTAAAGTGGATTTTCAGTTGAAGCAGGAGATAATAACTAAAGGAAGACCAACACCGGAGCTGAAAGTTTTGCTTCGAGACAGTTTGATGATTCTCAAACGGAGTAGAAAAGACATGCCGAGGATAGACTTGGCTTTGGATGAACGGATATTTTTGTGCAGAATTAGCGGTGCATGGATTTAATTTATAAGTAAAGGTAAGACAGCAATAACATGTTTTTGTTTAGTTTTTTAATGAAATGTGCTTATTAATAAAACATTAAGCTACTACTACTGCAACAGACTGAATGTTCTGTTCTGTTTGCAAAATTCTTGAATTTTTGTTTTTTGTTAAATCCTAAAACATGAAGTGGCATTGTTGTCAGTTGCTATGGCAACGGGTCTGCGATTAGCTTGGCCGTTACAAAGTGAGAAAGTGGTTTCGGTTTTTTCCCTTTGCTGTGGATCTTAGCACAAAATGCTAATTTCACTGAATTAACGCGGCTATGGATAACATGTAAAAGATTAGCCTTTGCCCTCCAGCGTTGTATGTATGCACGAAATTTCTGTCCGTAAATTAACATGCATGGTGTCTATATTTATAAATCGTAAGTCGATCAGTGCCTCACCAGCTATGAACCTCACCGCACGTCACTGTCAGTAAAGGTCTAAATAGAAACAAACTGAAGAGGCTCAGAGTAACGCCTGTTTGAGTTTAAGAATAAATATTAATATTTTATATTTTGTGATCATCAGGAAGAGAAACTAATTGAGCTTCTCCTGAGGTTCCTCTGAAACGCTGCGTTCCGGTTCAAATGTCGAGCTAACACAGCTAATGCAGCTAACACAGCTAATGCAGCTAACACAGCTAATGCAGCTAACACAGCTAACGCAGCTAACGCAGCTAATGCAGCTAACGCAGCTAATGCAGCTAACGCAGCTAATGCAGCTAACGCAGCTAACACAGCTAACGCAGCTAACACAGCTAATGCAGCTAACACAGCTAATGCAGCTAACACAGCTAATGCAGCTAACACAGCTAATGCAGCTATGCAGCGAGCGCATCAGGAATCCTCAGAGAGATCAGCAAACAGATCAGCATGCTCAGCTCTTCATTGCTGCCAGCCAATCAGGAGCCTCCGCTGCTTCCCCAGGTGGATCCAGCGTCATGGAGACCGACTCTGAGGCGAGAAGCTGCAACCAGACACCTGCTGATTAGCTCCCCAGGTGGAGGGGGGAACAGGTGAGTCAGAGCTGAGAGGAAAGTTAGAACTGTTCAGATAGAGCTGCAGCTTTCCATGCGGCGCATGCATCAGCTGGACGCTCTACAGATGTGGATCAGATCCTCCAGATCCATCAGATCCACCAGATCCCCTGCCATCTGGACATGAAGAGCGGGAAGCGATCCTTCATCGGTACGTTCTGCTTTCCTTCCACAGACGATAAAAACTGCTGAGTCACCACAATGGTGTTGGGTTTAGTCCAGAACCTCCAGAACCTGATCCAGAGGAGGAACTTTGCTCTGATCTTCCCAGCGTTCCTTTAGTTGCTTGCGGTTCCGCTCGGCTCCTCCACAGCATTTCAATTAATCTGGACTTTGACTAGGCCATTGCAGAACCTTGACTCTCCTCTGTTTAAGCGATCAGCTCCTGGGTTTGGATCATGGTTCTGATGATGACCCGGTTTGGTTCACATTAGAACACTTCATGGTCCAATCAGAGACTGCAGGTCCAAACCGTCTGCTGGTTTATCTGGACCAGAACCAGAACAGTTCTGCAGTTTAATGCTCCAAACAGAACAAAACCTGAACAAACTGTGAACTTCGACATTTTAGTTCTAATCTATCGCTGGGAGAACCTCAGTCAGGTTCTGGTTCTGACCCGGTTTGACCGCACAGGAGAACATGAATTATTCACTCTAAGAGCAGGTGAGGTTGGAATGGGGCCTGAACAGAACCTGGGAGACGAGCCGGACTCATGCAATCAGAGCCACAGTGAAAACAGAGCCGGCACCGAGTCTGGGCTCAAGTATCGGACCGGTTCAACCGGTTCTGCTGCCGGTTCTGCTGCCGGTTCTGCTGCCGGTTCTGCTGCTGGTCTCCATGGCAATAATTTGTTACACAGTAAAAAATTAACAGCAACAATTTGACTTATTTAATCCACCGTAGGAGAAAATGTGGTTCATATTTCAAGATTTCCATCATTTTTATCTGTAACAGTTTCGGACTGAGCTGAACGTTCAGTTTGGGGCTAAAATGATTCGGTCACGTGAGGCTGGAGGAGGTTCTGCTGGCTCCGGTTTCGAACTGAACTGGACCGGTTCCGGATCCTCGATTCTCCCGCTGCGGATTTTCTGCATTATGACTCAGTTATGTAACTGCAGGTTAGTGGAGCGGCTGGACTCGCCACGGCGTGACGTCACAGCTCCAGCTTTACGTAACCGCTGGTCCATAAGCTGCTCTGGGTCAGAACCGGAGGAACATCTGGGCCTCTGGTTCCGTAAAGGTTCCGGGGTCAAAGGTTGCAGATGTTGCAGCGCGTGATGGCGCAGCCTGAGGAAGAGGAGGAAGGACAGAAACTCTTCATCACCTTCCTCCTTTTCATCACCGTCATCCCTGCTGCTGCAGCGGAATCCCGTGACGTCACGGCCCAGTTTCTGTGGTTACCGGTGACGCAGCAGGGGGCGGGGTCTGCCGGCACCACGTGTCCCTTATAAAGCGGCGCGTCGGGGTCGCGCAGCAGCAGTCTCGCGCAGCTTCAGAGGAGATTCACCGGACCGTCGGAACCGAACCGCGGGAGGATTCCTGTTTATTCTCTGCCTTTGGAGATTCGGTTTTGATTCCCGTCCGAACTGGCTTCCCGCTGCGCAGCGCTCAACATGGCGGTGACCGAGGCGGGATGCGACCTGACCTACTGCAAGATGCGGGGGATCGTTGCGGTTCTGACCGGTGAGCCTCACAGCACTCTACCGGTACCGGTACCAGGCCCGAACCCGGCGCATTCACCACACAGCAGGACTCTAACCAGAACTTTAGTCTGTTTTCACGGAAATGCGGTTTAAATTTAAATAGCGGAGCCAGTGCGCCTGCGCAGTAGGACTGTGTGACGGGCTGAATGGAAAAAACCGCTGGGCTCTGCATGAATGGAAACCCGGCTGGTTGCGTAACTAATAAGCCGCAGCTTTGCACAAATCTTTAACAATCACGCAACAACTGACCGCAGAAAGAACGTTCAGATGTCCAGATCACAGTTCGGATCGTTTTTAATCAGACCGGTTCTTTTTTTTTCTCTGCAGCTTTCATCAAGGAGAGGAAAATGGGTCTGAACGATTTCATCCAGAAGCTGGCGGCGACCCCGCACATCTGCCAGCAGTGAGTATCTGAGGGGCAGAGGCAGGATAACTGCCCCGGGTCAGGGGGTAAAACTGGTCCATAACTGCCCTGGTACGGGCTTCCTGCCCCCGCTCCTAATCTGCCTCCAGGAAACCAGAATAGTCTAATCCCTGATGTTCTGGAGGTAAATCTGGTTGGGATTACGGTGTGACTCACCGCTCAGACCCGCACAGCTGCTGCCGCCTGCGGGAGAAAGTCAGACATCCTGTGGCGGCTCTAAGCCGATCCTCAGACGGTACAGGCTGGACTGGTGCCAGAGGTCAGCCAGAGGTCACCTGCTGACCCCTGACCTGCACATCCTGTGGTCTGATCAGAAAAACCATTTTAAGGTTTAATTTTTTTAATGTTTCTCTGTTTCTGTGCTGCAGCTCTGAGGGGAACAACTTCCTGAAGATCGATGAGAATCAGAACGAAGCTGAAGATGGAAGTCCAGTAAGTTCATCTCTTCACTTTCCACCTTTATTTAAAATAAATCGGTTCCTCCAGCAGAGCTGAGCTTAAATGATAATCTGACATTCTTATGCTATCTATAGTCTAAGTTTGATATATTATCAAACTCCTGGCCTTTCTGTGTTTTATTTCCTTTGAATGTTATTGTTAAAACTTGGACAAAGCTTAGAGTGTCTACAAAATACGTTAGTAACATATTAATACAATAAACAGAAAGAAGTAGAAAAACAGAACTAATCTGTGCATTGCTCCCAAATAAAGTGCAAAAAATTAGAAACAGTCTTTGAGGTAGAGTTCAGAAACTATAATAACTTTAAAAATAAAGTTAAATATGAAGAGGGAATCTGAAACTAAGTATCGATCTGACACATATTTAATTAATATTACCCATATTTTAGATCGGTTATTTGGTCAGATTTTGCTGTTGGGCTACTGATGTTTGGGATCTGCTGTAAAAACAACAGTTTTTTTTTCTTCATTTAAATTCTTCCAAAAAATCCACATAAAAAAATCCAACAACTATTTTTATTCTCTGAAGAAGCGAAACGCTCCAGACTTCCCATGAAGTGGGAAACGCTGCCACCTGCAGGTGGGAGTTGGCATCATCAGAGCTGCTGGTTCTGATCCTGCTCAGCTGGTCGTTCTGGATCAGTGTGAGCAGCTGAGACCATCTCTGTCTCTGTGTGGCTCCAGGGTTTATTTCTCCTGCTTGTCTTTCAGATGTACCTGAGTCCGCGCTCATCGCTGGCCGAGGACACTCAGTGAGTTTCTGCTCATTTCCTGTTTTATGACCTGAAGTCGGTTATCAGACAGGAAGCTGATTTATTCTGTCTGTCAGGATCAAGCCGTGTGACTTCGACTACCTCAAGATCATCGGGAAAGGCAGCTTTGGGAAGGTGAGGGATCTGCGCTTTGCTCCTGGTGTCGTTTCCGTTTCTCCTCTGACGGTTCTGGACCTGGTTCTGCTCAGGTTCTGCTGGCCCGGCACAAGGAGACCACCAGGTACTACGCCGTCAAGGTTCTACAGAAAAAGATCATCCTGAAGAAGAAGGAGGTGAGTCGTTGGCGGCAGCAGGTGAGCGGCTCCTGGTGGGACAGAGTATAACGGTTCTGGTTCGGTTCTGATCCAGCAAAAGCACATCATGGCGGAGCGCAGCGTGTTGATGAAGAACGTCCAGCACCCCTTCCTGGTCGGGCTGCACTACAGCTTCCAGACCACCGACAAGCTCTACTTCGTCCTGGACTACGTCAACGGAGGAGAGGTCAGTGTGCAGCTGGAAGGGACCGGTTCGGTCCGGTCCGGTCCAGATGTTGACTCCGTCTGTTCCCTGCAGCTCTTCTACCACCTGCAGAGGGAGCGGGTCTTCCTGGAGCCCAGGGCCCGGTTCTACGCGGCGGAGATCGCCAGCGCTCTGGGCTACCTTCACTCTCTGCACATCGTGTACAGGTGAGGCTGAGCCCCAGCGCCCTCTGGTGGCCGCTGCGGGTCACGGGTTTTAATGCCGCCTGCTGTCCGGTGTTCCTCAGGGACCTGAAGCCCGAGAACATCCTGCTGGACTCGCAGGGCCACATCGTCCTGACCGACTTCGGACTCTGTAAGGAAGGCCTGGAGCCCAACGGAACCACATCCACCTTCTGCGGGACGCCGGAGGTAAACGCCAGAAAACATTTAAACTACCGTTGGTACATTTTAAATGACAGTTATTACGTCTGGATCTGGTTAAGCTCAAAATAAGAGAATCTATCAACAGGAAATATTCAAAAATGTTTACAGAAAGAGAAGATATGAATTTTAAAAACCATAAAATGAGAACGATCAACCTGTGGAGTGACTTTATGAAGCTGCATGGATAAAGAAATGAATGAATGTAAAATCATAAACGTGTTCAAAAAAAGCTTCTAGATGACTTTAAGCAAGATGGATACACATAAACTGTAAAATAATACAAAATATTCTTGGACTATTCAGATATAAACGGCATAAAATTATGTTTTCTAGTGATTGATGCATTTTCAAGAATTATATATATGAGTGGGGATTAAAAACGTGTGAACTTCTCACTATCTGAATAAACCAGTAGCCAAAATGATTCTCGTCTTGCACAACATTGTTGTGTTTTTTTTTTGGACACTGTAAAAACTAAAAATCTTACTCAGTATTTTTGTCTAGTTTCTAGTGCAAATATCTCATTTCACTTGAAATCAGACAAAACTAAGTTTCTTTTCAGCAAACAAATAGGAGCTTCTTTCATGTAAATAAATCCTTAATAGTGATTTTTTTTTTGCCATATTGGTGACAGAATCTGCCAGTGGAATTAGTCATTTAAAAAAATCAATATTAAGGATTTATTTACATGAAAAAGTCCTTATATCTTGGAGAAATTTTACTGCCATTTAGTTTTGTCTTATTTCAAGTTTACTGAGACATTTGCTCTATAAACTAGACAAACATAATTTGAAATAAGTGTTTTTGCAGTGTGTGTCTTTATATATATTTGTATGTTTTCTGATTTGTTGGTAGTAAAGCATCTAACGGTACAGGAGGTTCGTGACGTTTGTGTTGGTTTGTGTTGCAGTACCTGGCTCCAGAGGTCCTGCAGAAGCAGGCGTACGACCGGACCGTGGACTGGTGGTGTCTGGGCTCGGTTCTGTATGAGATGCTCTACGGACTCGTGAGTCTCACTCTGTCCCATTTCTGCTGCTTTCTGCTCTTCTCTGTTGAACCAGCCGCTAACCGGCTGACCGTCTCCCTCAGCCGCCGTTCTACAGCCGCAACACGGCGGAGATGTACAACAACATCCTGCACAAGGCGCCGGTGCTGAAGCCCAACGTGTCCAACGCCGGCAGGGAGCTGCTGGAGGGGCTGCTGCAGAAGGAGCGCTGCAGCCGGCTGGGGGCCAAGGACGACTTCGTAAGTCCGCCTGACCCGCCGCGGCGCCGTCCCGACTGGGACCGGACCTCATAGTGTTGTGTTTCCCTGCAGCTGGAGCTCAAGCATCACTCCTTCTTCTCCCCCATCAACTGGGACGACCTGATGGCCAAGAAGGTGGCGCCTCCCTTCGTCCCCTCCGTGGTACGGTCACACCAACATCTGGAGCTGGTTCTGATCCAACCCAGAACCCGGGTCAGAACCAGCAGCTAGATGTTGAGCAGTGGATGATTCACTCTGTCTTTAAGTGGAGAGCCATAAAAATGATCATAATTTAGTTTATTTAGTTTTAAGAGTAAAAAATAGAGGTTCATTTTGTAAAGCCATATTTTCATCAACTTTATTTATAAATGTCTGTTTCAAACTAAATATTTAATTTGCAAGCTAAATGTTGATCTCAAATTAAAATATGTAGCTCCAAACTAAATGTTTAGACATTTAGTTTACCTATTTAACCTGAAGCCAAATATTTAAATTGGCTTCCAAGTTAACTACAAGCTAAATACCAGCTAACTAAATATTTAACTTGCTAACTAATTAGTTAATTTGAAACTGATATTTATACATGAACGAAAACATGACATTAAAAAAAAATGGTTTATTTTTTAATGTTAGGCTAATAAATTTGAATTGCTAGCCCCGGTTCTGACTTCCGGTCCGCTCTGTTCTCCAGTCCGGTCCCACCGACCTGCGGCACTTCGACCCGGAGTTCACCCACCTGCCGGTGTCCGCCTCGCTCTGCAGCGACTCGGCCGCGGTGACCGGCAGCGTCCGGGAGGCGGCCGGAGCCTTCCCGGGCTTTTCCTACGGACCGCCGTCCGACCACGCCTTCATGTGACTGGACCGGTCCGGACACGAGCAGCTCTGGTACCGACTCAAAAGCATCTGGGCTGGAGGGACTCATGTTGCAGCACCATCGGCCCGAACCGACCCAACAGGAGAGCATGTGCCAAGTGGAGGCGTTTCCGGACCTGAGGCCTGTTTGGGCCGGTTCTGGAGCCGCTGGTGACGTGACATGAAGTGTCTGATGTTGGGACGGGTCCACGAAGCTGTGTCGCCGTTTGGACCTCAGAGGAGGCGCCTTCGTTACCGGACCGGTTCGGTTCTGCTCGTCCAATTTGTGTTTTCACGCAGACGCTGAATTGCACTCGAGGAAACGAGGGTCAAAGAAAAGCCGAGCAGCTTCGGAACCAAATGGTCCAAACGTCTCTGCTTCCGGTTCCGGGACCAAAGCGACGCTTCCCTCGACCTGACAGGAAACCTGCAAACGATCCGAACCTGTTTACCTTGAACGACCTGCAGCTCTTCCACCTGTACATATCATAGAGGATATTCCCAGCTGGTTCTGATAGACTCGTGTCGGGTCAGAACCAGCAGTGACCTGGTACCGTTCGGTACTGTCCACCAGCACCGTAGCATCTGTTTATGCGTCATGTAGAGCAGAACTGTCGTCTTGTGCCTGATCCGTGTTGAAACATATCTCCGTCCCTCCAGAACCTTCTAGAACTTTAGTCTTACAGAAGTGCTTCGTTTGGTTGGACAAGAACCGCAGGCCGGAGCCGGATCCAGCTCGGTTCTGGGAAGTGCAATAAAATGTTCCCACAGAATATCTCCTGATCCCGCGTGGTTGTTCCTGATTGAATTGGAGAGCATCGTCACTCGGAGAGGAAATGTTCCCGGAATGAAACCAGTCCTGAAGTTCTTCCATATTTGGAAGTTTGTTTGTTTTTCTGTGTTTTTATTTTCATGTAAAGCAGAAAATTGGCTCTTTGAAGTGAAACTCTGAGCTGAGGTCTGGATCAGAAATGCTAAATAAAAGCTTTCAAACTCAACCCGACTGTCTCCGTTAATCCCACAGAAAACAAATGTTCCTGTCATTCCAGAGGAAATGAAAATAGTTGCACAGAAATAATTTCCAAACATCACAAGATGCTGACATTCATCAGCAACTAAAAGCCAGAGGGATGCATAACGACCTGACTGCTGATGGATGTGAAAGTGTTCAGGCGATGGTTCAGTCATAGATGGCGTCATGTTCACGCTTCAGTTCAGAGGCGCTTCTTCCACCTGGCCACCAGGGGGCTCCACAGCTGCATGTTCAGCCTCATCTCAGCAAAATTAAAATACAGTATCCCGTTTATATCTGTAGTTATCTCATGTTTAATACATCTTTTAAATGCTTTAAAAAAATAGAGAATAACTAAGCTACAAAGATTAACTTGGGCTGTTTTAGTCATTATTACATATTTTGTTCCGCACCGTTTGTCACACAGAGTGGCGTAGGCTGCCGACGGAAATGACGTCAGACAAAAATACGGTGAGTGTCCCAGAAAAACAAAAGACAGAAGTGACGCATTTGTTGGTGATGTGGGCTGATGAGATGTCTGTTTGTGTTTCTGGGGTTATTAATAGATATCCTAAAAACTAAAACTAAATTTATGGTTATCGAAGCTAAAAAATGTCAAACGGAGCTGTAACTGAAAGAGTTTTATACCAAGATCCAAGGAGTCATAACTGATTTCAGGCTAACGGAGGCAGTATGTTGTAAACATAACGGCAAAACTTTCTAAAACTGGATATTTTATACAAAAACACAGATTTGCTTAGTTAAAATGCCCTATTTACAGTTTACTGCACGTGGATACTTCCATGTTTTGTGCTGAAGTGTAGAAATGTTGGGGAGCTAGTTTCAAAACAAATTGATTTTTTCTAACAAACATGAGCCTTAAAAAATAAGGCTACTATTATCACATAAATCCATTATTTTAAAAATCCAAATACCTGAAGTTTAAAGACAGTTTTTCACATAATTCAGATGTGTTATGCAAAATCAAAGACACTGAAAAATGAACGTTGGTCAGTGGGGACATGCTCATTGGCTGACCTCTACGCTTCAACAACCCATAACATTTTTCAAAACAGAATTTTTCAAATATATTTGCATGTTACATTAGCAAAACACATGGATATTTCCATTTATTGATTTTCTCAAAAAATGTGGTTTGCATTATGTGAAAATCTTTGAGATAAACCTGAGACACAAAATGCTAACAGACCCGGTACCCGTTCTGCTCTCTATGCTCTCCACAAAATGCTCCGAATTCAGAGAATGACCCTACTGTGTCAGCAAAATAACTTCTCTTTAATGGGCCCCAAATCGGTTTCAGGCCCATGGGCCCCATGGTTGTAAATCCGTCAACAGGATCCTGATCCCAGCGGTAAAACATCTCAAACTGCTCATGTTTGGTTCATTTTCAGGATCATTTTCTTTACTTTGAGTCTCCTGAAGATCTGGGAAGTCTTCCCGGGTTGATGAGCAGCAGCAGTTGCTTCCAGTTGCTTCCTTCTGGCAGGATTTGACCTCTGACCCCGCTCCTGTTCCATCTCACCTGTCAGCCCTCATCCCGTCAGCGACCTCAGAGATGTGAACGTTCTGCGCATGCGCTGTGGATCCCGTAGGAGCTCCTTCCTGCCAGATAGTGCTCCCTAACAACAGACAAAGCTTTCCTGCGTGGATTCCCGGGGAGAGAGTGGATCGAGGCGCTCCCGGATCCCCTTCCATGGTAAGGCCGGGCTGCGGGCTGCGGTGTCCGGGCAAAGGGCTGCCTGGGAGCCAGGGGGGCCGGTTTCCTGCTCCGGGGTTCAGAAGCTGACACACGATGCCTGGTGGGACCGACTAATCCCTGGAGCAGAAAACTTTCCCACCCTGGTTCCGCCGGAGCATTGTGTAGTTCAGTCTGAATTATTCCCAGTAATGAAGAGTCGGACCGCCGCTAACGGCGCAGCTTAACCCCACAGAAGGAGTCAGAAAGGAAGTTAGCTTTAGCTGGCTAACGTTCCCGTTGCTGGGTGCAGACTAACTCCTGGCGCCGTCAGTGGTGTTCCGGTCCAGATCTATGTGTCGGTCCGGTTTCCTCAGGGATGAATTGCTTCTTTCCAGGAAATAGCCGGGTTTGTGGCTGCACCCTTACTGTGTGCTCGGTGGGGTGTATTTCCTGGAGTCAGCTGTCTAGCAGCAGGATGTTTACCTGCGGCCAGGTAAACAGAGCCGGTTCCGGGCTTAAACAGGTTCGGGAAGAACCGGCTCCAGAGCCTCCATCCCTGCTCTACACCTGAGTCAGATTCCCTTACATCATCCGGTTCTGCGGAGACCTGGTTCCGATCCAATCCAACAGTCAGTCAGAACCACCAACTATGGCCCACATCAGACTGGACCCGGTACCGGTTCTGCTCTCTGTTTCCTGAGCTGATAACACCTCCACTTCTCTCCTCAGTCCACCATTAATGACCTCTGCTGATTTATTTATTATAATAGTCTTGTTTTTCTCAGATCTTCTGAAACGTTTTTCACCAGAACACAGTTTGAAACACATCCACATTATTTCCACAAACATCTGGAACCATCTGGGGCAGCAGAACCCGCCGCCCCCAGCAGTTGCCCTAAAATCCAACGTTACTGGATGGCGGAGGGACGCCGGAGTACCTGGAGAGAACCCAAACATGCATGAGGAGAACATTTCCACACCAGAACCTGCTGGAACTGTGAACCACAGGGCTGGCACAGAGCAACCCATACCGTCTGTCTGCGGCCGTTTGACTCCTGATGGGTTACATTTAGACTGGATGGATGCATCAGTCTGTCTCCATCCATCCATCCATCCATCCATCCATCCATCCATCCATCCATCCATCCATCCATCCATCCGGAGTTGTCCTGATCTGATTCCTGATCTCAAACAGGAAGTAGTTTTCTCTGAGGTCATTGCTGATGTCTTTCCTTCTTGGCGTTGGGTTTTGGAGGTTGGAGACGTTCTGCCAGTTTTTTTCCTGGTTCCAGGAGGTTCTAAAACTTGGAAGCATCAGCCCAGTTCTCCCCAGTCACCTGGTCCTGGTCCAGTTCTGGTTCTGTTGAACTGGTTGCTTTGCTGTCTTGAACCCTGGTGAACTTGATGAATCTTTTTTTAGTTGGTTTTTCCGCTCTGGCCTCCTTTCCTTGCTGTTGTGACAGTTTAGTGGTCCAGTTATCTAAAGCTTGTGTAAGTAGTTATTGCGGCTGAGCGGACGGATTCACGCGGCACGTTTCTCTCCCAGAACGTGTTCGGCGAGGAGCTGGCCGACACGTCTGGCGGTTTTAAATTAGCCGTCTGACCCACTTTGGGCCTCTCTCGGCATTATGTCAGGGAGATAACGGCTGGGCGCCTCCAGCTGTGGCCGATGGACAAAACCAGGTTAGATCTTATCCGGCCAGGCGAGTGTTGCTGCACCTGGGCTCATAATGCTGGGTGGAGATGTTTTCCCTGAATGTAGGTTAGGCCTCGTGTAAGGCGGCCCGCTCCCCTAATCCTCAGGTCACCGCCGTGATGGAGACGCTGGTCAACGCCACGTCCACACGTGCCTCACCTGCAGGTCTCGTGCTGCAGATCAGAGCGAGGCGCCGCACTTCCTGTGGCGCCGGGCGGGGTGGGGGGCTGATGGCTATTTATGGGGCAGGAGGAGCGGAGCCGCCTCACAGCGCCGGTGTTTGTGTGAAGCAGGGTCCAGAGCGGCAGTCCGACTGCAGAGCGTAGCTGAGCCTGGAGACGTGGCGGCGCGCCCCGCCGTAGAGATGGACGACCCGCAGGAGCTGCCGGTGAGTCGCAGCGCGGCTAACGTAGCGTTAGCCTTCAACCGTAGCTCTAATCTGACTAAATCTGGTTTTACTGTTTGGTGTTCAGCTTGAAATGCAGCCGGTGACACAAAGATTCATTCATGCTTTTATTCTGGAGATGTGACGTGACGATTTCCCGTCTGAACACGTAGAACTGGTTTAAAGTAGTTGGACAACAGTAAATAATCTGTAATCTCCAGTTAATCTGAACGATCGTAAAAATAAAGGTTTTCTTTCCAATGCTGAGACTCGGCTTGTTCGTTTTGTTCAGGCGAAGAAGGCGAAGCTGGAGGCCGACGGGGAGCAGGAGTCGGAGCTCAGGTTGGATTATCATCATTTCTCCTCAGATTAGCATTAATCTGTAACTCAGATGAAGGTTCTCTGTTCTCAGGAGTCTGAGCTCAGACGGGACTCCAGCTGCTGCTCTGGCTTCATCGGAGGAGGACGGCTCCTTCTCCGCTTTGTCTGCGGCCCGGCTGGACCCAGGTGAGCAGAACCAGAACCATTTTCCTTCCTGTCCTCTGGATGTTCTTGATGTTTTCTCTGAGCCTCCTGTAGTTAGCATGTTGCTGCAGCGTGTAAAACGCCTGCATGGTTTTGTTTTCCCTGCAGGGGAGCAGGATCAGGCGAGCGGCGCCAGAGGAGAATCGGACCGGCCGATCGGCGACGCCGTCGACTCGTTCTCCCATCCAGGTACGGCGCCGGCGCTGAGAAAGCTTGCGTGTCTGGAAAGGACTCACTCAGAACCTATTCTGTCTTCCAGATGGCAACTCGGCCCAGTCCAACTACAGTCAGCAGGTTTACCAGGAGGCCAGGTGAGATTCTGACAGAACCGGCCCGGTTCTGGAGGCCCACTTCAGTCCTGGGAGTTCATGCTAATGTTTGCTTTCTGGATGAATGGATCTGCTCCTGTTTGCTTGGTCATGTGACAGTGATGCAGCAAAGGATTGTGGGATGTTTAACTGAAACAGTAGAGGTCAATATATCGGTTATCGATCAGTTCATCCTGATATGATCGCAGAGGATTGAAATAAATAGTGATAAAGTAAAAGTGAAGCTTCTGAGGAAATGTTTTATGTTTGGTGGAGACTTTAGATAAATAACTAAATCATTTTAATCAGTCACAGCTTATCTCTGCTCAGGTGGTTCTGGTCGGGTTCTGGTCGCAGCTGGGCCAGAGCCTCAGACTCGAGGTCGCCCCCTTGAGGGGAAATGTGTAGTTTGGTTTCAGAGCTCCTGTCCAGCAGGGGGCACCTGCAGCTGGTTGCCATGGAGACCTCTCTCTTCCAGTTTGACTCCTTCAGGCTGATCTCACTGTGCTGTTCTCTGTGTTGCCATGGCAATGCTGCTCCAGCCCTGCAGTGACATCCTTCAGCAGCCAGGTGGCGTTCCAGTCCGCCGTCTACTCCTCCTTCCCTCAGAGCGGTCAAACTTACGGCCTCCCGCCCTTTGGTTAGCCCCGCCCCTACCTCCCGCAGCATCATGCCTCTCTATGCCTCCAACGTGCTCTGACCCCACCCTGCTGCACCCCCTGCAGGTGCGCTGTGGCCAGGTGTGAAGACGGAGACAGGGCTGCCTGAGGCGCCCCCCGGTGGCCAGACAGGGTTCCTCAGCTTCAGCACAGCCTACACCTCCACCCAGCCGGGCCAGCTGCACTACTCCTACCCCAGCCAAGGCGAGCTGCACGCACACACACACACGCACACACACACACACACGCACCATGCACACACACAAACACACACACACTCACACACACACACCATGCACACACACACACACACACACACACACACACACACACGCACCATGCGCACACACACACACACACACTCACACACACACACCATGCACACACACACACACGCACTCACACACACGCACCATGCACACACACACACACACACGCACACACCATGCACACAAACACACACACACACACACACCATGCACACACACACGCACCATGCACACCCTCCCTCTGAGGTGTAATGATGCTGTTTCTGCCTTCAGCCTCCAGCTTCACCACGTCCAGCGTTTACTCCAACATCCCCTCATCAGCCGCCGTCAGCAGCGGCGCCACCGCCGCCGGACCGCAAGTGAGGACAAAACGATCATCTGGACTGTCGCTTCTGTCCAGAACCAGAATCCCTGCAGAACATGTTGGGTTCTGGTTCTCTGTGGGACAAGAACCAGATTTCCCTTTAGAAAATGCTATTTCCAGTTAGCATATCTGTCACAAAGCGAGTCAAAAATAAAATAAAGACTTGATAATTGGTCCCTGAAAGCCAGAGAAGACGTTAGCTAATGAGTCAGAGTTCATGTCGTCCAGATTACATTTCATTGTGAGAGTTAAACTCACAGTAGCAACGCTGCAAACCAAACTTACCTCTGGGTCAAAGGTCAATCATCGGTTCATTCCAGGTTTCATCCACCAATCAAGGAACAGCTCATTGATCATGTGATCAGTATTATGGTGGTTTCTTTTTAATGTATTTAGTAACCTGGTACCAGGTTCTGGTGTCTGACCCGGTCCAGTCTCTCCAGTCAACCTCTTCCTCCTTCCTTCCTCCAGGAGTTCAGCAGCTACAGCTCACTGGGACAGAACCAGTTCTCCCAGTACTACCACCTTCCTCCCAACTACACGTCCTCCACGCCGCCCAGCGCTGACGAGCACGGCTCTGGTACCGGCGCCGGCGCCGTGGGGTATTCAGCAGTGAAGTCAGAAGAGGCCGCCTCAGCCGGACCGCCCACAGGTGCTGGTTCTGTTCACCTGGAGGTTCTGCAGAACTTCCTGACCCAGATGCTGCAGTCAGAACCCTGGCGGTCTGGCCAGGGCCGGGTCAGTATCATCAGTGTGTTTACCTGTTCTGCTGCAGATGCGTCACCGCCTGAGAACCCGCCAGCGGGGGGCGCCAGAGATCAGGACGAGGTCGGCCGCAGGAACTCGGTGGGAAAGTCCAAAGCCAAGGCCAAGAAGTCTGACGGCTCGCCGCCCGCCAGCAGCGACCTGGAGGTAAGCTCACCCGCTGCGGCTCACCCGCTGCGGCACACCCGCTGCGGCTCACCCGCTACGGCACACCCGCTGCGGCACACCCGCTGCGGCACACCCGCTGCGGCTCACCCGCTGCGGCACACCCGCTGCGGCACACCCGCTGCGGCACACCCGCTGCGGCACACCCGCTGCGGCACACCCGCTGCGGCTCACCCGCTGCGGCTCACCTGCTGGAAGGGGGCGGAGCCTCATTGTTCACCTCTGCTGCTTCCAGCGCGTCTTCCTGTGGGATCTGGATGAGACCATCATCATCTTCCACTCTCTGCTCACCGGAACATATGCACAGAAGTTCGGCAAGGTGAGGTTCTGATCCGAAGCTCCGGTTCCGGACCAGAACCAGGATTTTAACACGGTTCCGGTTGCTTAGGACCCAGCGACCATGCTGAACCTCGGCCTGCAGATGGAGGAGCTGATCTTCGAGCTGGCCGACACTCACCTGTTCTTCAACGACCTGGAGGTACGGTCCAACAGAACCTCAGATAACCAACAGAACCTCAGATAACCAACAGAACCTCAACAGAACCTCAGATAACCCATCAGATGTGTTATTTATGTAAATGATGTTTCTCCGGGTTTCTTCTAGGAATGTGATCAGGTCCATATCGAGGACGTGGCGTCTGATGACAACGGCCAGGACCTGAGGTTGGTTCAGTCACTCACCCAGAACCAGAACTGTCGGCCCGGTTTCCCTCGTCTGAAGTCTCTCCGTGTTTTTCCTCCTCAGTAACTACAACTTCATGGCCGACGGCTTCAACGGTTCGGGCGGCGCCGGTGGAGCGGCGGGGGCCGCCGCGGGGGTCCAGGGAGGGGTGGAGTGGATGCGGAAGTTGGCCTTCCGGTACCGGCGCCTAAAAGAGATCTACAGCAGCTACAAAGGGAACGTGGGGGGTGAGTTTGGACCGCAGAGCGGCTCCAGAGTTCACAGGAACGCTGGAGACAAAACGCACCACTGAGTCTCAGAGCTCAGAGAGGAGACGACAAACTGTGGTTGACCCCGTTGCTAGGTGTGTTGCTAGGTGTGGTTGACCCTGTTGCTAGGTGTGGTTGACCCCGTTGCTAGGTGTG
>NW_015114585.1:96665-111755 GCF_001443285.1 Poecilia latipinna
GACCCCGTTGCTAGGTGTGTTGCTAGGTGTGGTTGACCCTGTTGCTAGGTGTGGTTGACCCCGTTGCTAGGTGTGGTTGACCCCGTTGCTAGGTGTGTTGCTAGGTGTGGTTGACCCTGTTGCTAGGTGTGGTTGACCCCGTTGCTAGGTGTGGTTGACCCCGTTGCTAGGTGTGTTGCTAGGTGTGGTTGACCCTGTTGCTAGGTGTGGTTGACCCCGTTGCTAGGTGTGTTGCTAGGTGTGGTTGACCCTGTTGCTACGTGTGGTTGACCCCGTTGCTAGGTGTGGTTGACCCCGTTGCTAGGTGTGTTGCTAGATGTGGTTGACCCTGTTGCTAGGTGTGTTGCTAGGTGTGGTTGACCCTGTTGCTACGTGTGGTTGACCCCGTTGCTAGGTGTGTTGCTAGGTGTGGTTGACCCCGTTGCTAGGTGTGGTTGACCCCGTTGCTAGGTGTGGTTGACCCCGTTGCTAGGTGTGGTTGACCCCGTTGCTAGGTGTGGTTGACCCCGTTGCTAGGTGTGTTGCTAGGTGTGGTTGACCCTGTTGCTAGGTGTGGTGGACCCCGTTGCTAGGTGTGGTTGACCCCGTTGCTAGGTGTGGTTGACCCCGTTGCTAGGTGTGTTGCTAGGTTGGCTGTTCAGACTCAGGATCTGAACGGTGAGCCGTGTTAGCAGCTCTCTGCTGGCCTGAGATTTTTCATGAATTGACGTCACTAAGAGCTACTTCAGGCTTGGTTGTGAAGCCGGGCCTGGTACCAGAATCTGGACCCGGTGCTGTCGTCTCGCTGCAGGTCTCTTGAACCCCATAAAGAGGGAACTGCTGCTGCGGCTGCAGTCTGAGATCGAGAACGTCACAGACTCCTGGCTCACCACCGCTCTCAAGTCCCTGCTGCTCATCCAGTCCAGGTCTGACCCAGATCCGCTCGACCCAGACCCGGTTCCGGTCTTCCCATCCCGCTCATGTTGTTTTTCTGTTCTGCAGAGGGAAGTGCATGAACGTGTTGGTGACCACAACCCAGCTGGTCCCAGCGCTGGCCAAGGTTCTGCTGTACGGCCTTGGAGACGTCTTCCCCATCGAAAACATCTACAGCGCCACAAAGATCGGTGGGTATGACCCGGCATGGTGGACCCGGTCCAGACCCAGTCCAGACCTGCCCAGCCTCATGGTCTCCTCTCCTCCCAGGGAAGGAGAGCTGCTTTGAGAGGATCATCTCTCGCTTTGGGAAGAAGGTGACCTATGTGGTGATCGGAGACGGCCGAGACGAGGAGTTCGCAGCAAAGCAGGTACGAGGTTCTGGAGATGTTCTGGAGACAATTTCCAGGTCCGGATAGTGATGGAAAAGGAACCAATTGTTTTTCTCTATGTTTCATTTACCATCCGTCTCCCTGCAGCCGCTTTATTTAACCTTTGACCTCCAGTAAATCCATAGAAAACGGCAGCAGCAGATGGTGTTACTGGATTTACTCCCTCTGCATCCACACCAGCTACCTACAACATGGAGCGCAGTTTAACTACAGTCCATGCATGTCAGATGACTATTCAAATATTAATGCTACCACAATATGAATGCATTAAACGAAGCCTGGACATAATGAAGGAGTTAGCTAACGGAGCGTCAAGGACGTCACCGAATTGGACCATTTTTGTTCCCCGGGACAAAACCAGCAAAAACTAATACTTATATCCAAAGCATGCAGAGCAGTTGAATCCTCCAGGAGGCAGCTAGCAGCTAGCACACAGCGCTAACAGGAGGCTCAATGCTGACCACCGGCCAGGACGTCTCTACCGACACACAGCATTCATGTCTACAATCAGCTTTGCTGTCCCTTTTATCAGCAGCTTAGCGCTTCGCTGTGTCCCTCGCTTCCATAGGGAAGGAACCGACCCTCAGTCAGACCAAGTCTTTCAGAAAATCCCTCCTGATATCCTGGCGGAGGTTCCTGAAACGCTCGTCCTTCAGGTCTCCAAAAACGGACGTTCCCCTCTGATGTGGGAACGTTCCCGAGAAAACCGACATTAACCAGAAGAGGCTCTGATGCCGCGGCGATGTGAGACTCCTGAGCGTTAATACACGCATTTCTGAGCGGTTCGACTCGCTTACCTGCAACTGCAGCAGAACTGAACTCGGATACAAAATCACCGCCAGGAAAAAAAATGGCCGATTCTCAGAACTGATTAGCTGGAAGTCATGACCTTGTTCAGCATTTCCACAGCAAGTGGTGACGTCATAGACAAGAACAGGTTACAGGCAACAGAGAAAAGTGAACAGACTGAAAAATATAACCCAGAGAGAATAGAAAGACATTTATGCAGCATTCCTGGACACTCAACGTACAAAAACAACATTTATGGGATAAAAAAGTGGATTTTGTATGACATGTCAAATTTAATGGCTCCAGGTTACAGTGTAGTTACCAGTTTTGTCAGCAGGAGGCGCAGTTTCACTGCTTAATTCTGTCATAACAAACTTTACTGAATGATCAGTTGTCCCAGAAATGACTGCAGTAACCAATAATAACAATAATAGTGGAAGTATACGTGTATACAGCGATCCCTTGTTTTTTGCCTGGGTTGCATTCCAAAAATAACCCACGATAAGTGAAATTCGCGAAGTAGTTACCTTTAGTTTTTTACAACTATTACAGAGCATAATTAAATACTCTACATTGAAACCAAAGAACAAAACCTGTTTTCAGGTCAGCGGGTGTCTGTGTCTTTCAATCACGGCATTAATGTGATCCGGAGTCGTGTCATAAAGCGACTCCTCCAAGCTGCGAGATTCACAGCTGGATCTGCTGCAGAGCCTCCGGCCACAGTTTTTTCCAGCAGGTATTCAAAGTTTCACTTTCCATTTCCTGAATGGCCAATCTGTATTACGTATATTTTAGCCAATCAGGACGCAGAACACAATGCATTGTGAGAAAAAGGGCACACAAAAAAATCTGCGGCAAAAGGTGAACCGCGTTATAGCGAGGATCTCTGTATATTTATATATGAGATTATAAAATGTTAACCTCTAAAGAATATTTAACCCTGGTACTGGAAGACATTTTAAATATCCAGAATAAACAAACAAAACAGCAATAATTAAACAGTGCAAGCTAATCTCTGAGCTAACATGGCGTCTCCTCCTGCAGCACAACATGCCTTTCTGGAGGATCTCCACCCACGGCGACCTCGTCTCCCTCCACCAGGCGCTGGAGCTGGACTTCCTGTAGACATCCTGTGCCTGGCGGCCATGTTTGGGGGCGGAGTCTGAGTCCGCCCCGCCCTGTATGGCAGCTAAACTCGCCGCCGCTCAGACTGACTCACGCTTCACTTCCCCCGTCTCCATCTGGACGTCCTGCAGAGGACTTCCAGTCCTGGAGACGTCCGTTCGGTTCAATGTGTTTTAGTCTGGACCCAGAAAGTTCTGCTTCTGGACCGCTGTGCTCTGTGATCCGGTCCTGCATGCTCCCACCCGATCCGAACCGAGACGATGAACACTCAGGTCGTCTTTAATCCCAAAGAACCGGAACAACTCCTAAAATCCCTGTGAAGGTCCGGATTCCATCGTCGCTTTCCCTCAGCACAGCAGAACTTTATCAGAACTTCACCATGGCAACCAGAACCGGCAACTGAGCTCCACCTGCTGCAGACCGGACCGAACCAGACAGATTTGTCCTTCAGACACGAACAGGAAGCGGAGCGAATGTTCTGATTGGACCGTGAGGAATGTGGACCCGGTGTGTTTGGTGACTCGGCGTATTTATGTCCTGTGCCTTTAAGCGTCGCTCGTGTATCTGCAGCTTCTTCGTATCAAAGTGTTATTTTTCCATTCAGACGCTTCTTCATTTTCCTGTTCTGCCTGCACTGAGACCCAGAAGCCCTCCGTCCGGCGCCGACCCAAACACGGCTCGGATAAAGTCTCTCCGTGTTTCGGTTCATCTCACCAGACGCTCCTTTGGTCAGGAGTGTCGCTTAGTTCAGGGGTGGCCAAGTCCAGTCCTCGAGAGCCACCATCCTGCAAGTTTTAGAAGTATCCTTACTCCAACAGACCGGGATCAGCTCTACAGAGGCCCGATAACGAGCCAGTCATTTGATTCAGGTGTGTTGAAGCAGGGATGCATCTGAAACTTGCAGGATGGCGGCTCTCGAGGACTGGACTTGGCCACCCCTGGCTTAGTTGCTGCGACAATCACAGGTCAGGTTACTGCGGGAAAACTGCAGCAGGAAATCACGACAGAACCTCCGGTTCTGGAGAACTTTGAGACATTTTGGTCAGAACCTGCAGGTTGACAGGAAATCTCCTGAAATCCATGGAAACCAGTCTGACCAGGCCCGGTTCTGAACTTGGTCCTGGTTCTGACCTCGGTCCCAGTTCTGACTGGTCCCGGTTCTGACCTCATGCCCGGTTCAAGTCGTACATCAGTTCTGAAGAAGCAGCGGTTCTGATGGACCTGCTGGTCCGTTTCCTCCTCGGCGTTTCTTTCTGTTCATCTCACTTCGGAGCCGAGCAGAACCGGAATGTGGTTCTGGAAACTCGGACCGCTCCGGTCCTGAACCGTCCGGGACTGTAAATACATTTTAAACCTTTTCTGGCTCAAGTTTCTGATTTCCTACACATTCAGCTCATGGTGCTTCAGGTCCGAACTCCTGATTCAGGAGAGAAATTTACGACCGACGTCGATAAAAACCGTCCAGCTGGTTTCATTGGTTCATTCTGGAGCAAAATACTGAAGCTTTAGAAAAGGTTCTGAATAAAACCCAGTAATGGAGGCAGAATCTGGACCCGGCATGCAGAGAACTGAAGTCTGAGTTAATCTAGGAAATTCCTGGAGAAAATGTAACAATTCCCACAGTTCCTGAACGCAGCAAAGGTCCTGAAGAAATTTAGAGATTTCTACAAAAACTGAATATTTTTCATCAAAACAAATCAGCCTGAAACAGAACGGTTCTACTGAGTCCAGCTGATGGTTCTGGTGGGACGGACGCCTGCGCTCCAGAACGCGGCTGACATGGGCAGAACTCCTGGTTCTGATCCCTGCTGACCCAGAGATTCTGAAGGATTCGTCCATCCAGCTAGAGATTAAATATTTTAATCTGGTTTATGAAACCGATTCTGATCCATTTCCAGATTTTCTCTCCAGTTTGGTTCTGATTTATTGAAGGAAATTCTCCTTGTTAATGCACAACATTAACAAGGAGTTAGGGGCGTGACCTTTAGCCACGCCCCTAACTCCTCCCAACTCTAGCGGACTGAATACTGACCAGCTCTCCGTCTCACGGGTCCGAAAAGCCTCTAATTCCCGAGTATTACTGCAGATAGGAATTTAGAGAACTTTTGTTTAAGCTGGGCGCGAGAGAGATTCGTCTAAGCTCTAACTACCTACATCCAGACGTTATGCCCCGCTTCTGCCCATGATTCAGACAATCGGAGTAGCCCCGCCGGTGTCCGAACCCATGAACCACATCTGTTGACGGTAGCTCTCTCCCTAATTATTAACGTGCACTTGTTACCGGCTTAGACAGTTTTAGTGACTAGGAATAAGTCACAGGGACATTATTTATCTGAACTAAAGAACGTACGAAGCCTCCTAATATACTTAGGACCACAAACACTGATTTTACATTGACCAGAAGAATTAAATCTAAATGACTCAATTAATTTAATTGTCCACAACATCAAATTAGACTTTAGTAGTTTTATTAGCAAGCTTTAGCAGGGGAAAAGACATACAGCATTTCAATAAAAAATTAAGAAATTAAAACTTTTAAGAATCATCAGAAATTACTCCTACTTCTACCCTACACTGTGTCTTAATCTAAATAGAGGCTTTGGGGGAGGCAGTATTACTCAAACCCAGATGCAGAGACGATCTTGGCAGCAGAAAACTTTAACGTCCATGGATGGAGTCCTGTCTTTGTCTTGGCAGAATCCTTTTAGAATAAATCCAAAGTTGAACTGGTGAGAATCCTCAACGAACTCAGTTCTTAATCCACAAAAGATCTTGGTATATTCCCCATGTCCACTGCAGCATCGATGTAATCCCTTGGGTTGAGTGCAGGGCCGCAGTCGAATCAGAATCCCGGGTTGTGGGTAAACGGATCTTGTTCCTTCCTTGTGCAGCGAGCAGTCGTCCCGGGGTATCACCACGCAGCCCTCCGTTGATTCTGCATCTCCATCTGCTCGTCTCGAACGCTGCGGAACGAAGAACCCCGATCCTCCTGTCTGGTGTCTTTTTATTCTTATCAGCAGCCACACACTTTCTTTCCTCACGTGCGTTTTTCCTTGACGTCAACTGTTCTTTGGTTAGCCTCAGACTACAGATGAACTTTATTTCTCCTGAGCTGCACTTTCAGTTCCCTGTCTGAATTCTGCACCTGTTTCCTCCGTACTGACTGCTTGGACAGATGATCTCATATCCATCACCATCTTGGAGACATGATGTCTGTTCTAATGACCTAATGTCTTGGTTACCTCTGCTCTCCTTTCGGTTCCTCTTTCCTCCTGACCTTCACCTACCATCTACCTCCAACACAACATCAGTGACCTTTAGTTACAGTTACACATTTCACCACATTTCAAGTTCAATGTCAAAATCACATTTATAACCTTTTAGTTTCTCTGATTTAGCATTCATTTATAATTTTATAATAACCATTACTTATTAGTTACTCTTATTATAATCATGATGTGAGTCATTACAGACATTTCTGAAAAGAAACCAAGAATAATCCATTATTCCAATTATTTGACACCAAAGTCACAGTTACTTCTTTCACCGTTAAGTACTTCTATAAGTGTAAGAGTAAATATTCTTATAATCAAACCAACATCAACCACTGGTTAAACCAATACTAATTATTAACTTAATTATAAGTTATTATTAATTCAAGTATTTTACTCTGGGTTTTATCCAATTACTCAAAATGTTTAGATTTTATTCTTTAAACCTTTAATGCCCTGAATGAGCAGTCTGAATTATTTTGAATCACTGCAGGCTGGAAACTTCCTCTTTCTCCAGGAAACCTGCTCTTCCTGTTTCATAACTCTTTCTGTCTGACTATGATTTTTTATGATTAAATAGAAAAAAGTAGAATTAAAGCAAAGTTTGCAGGACACAACCAGATTAATTTTATTACCATCTGACTCTACTGTTGGGTCTTGATGTCACCTGTGTAATCAGTTTTAAAGATAACTTTATTTATTGTTATTATTAAACTAAAATCTCCAGTATGGGGAAGTGGGATGAGCTCGACTTTTCTCGACATCCTTCATGACTTTACATCTACAGCTCAGTTAAAAGCTTCATTAATTGGTCAAAGGTCACCAGGAGTCATGGCGATGTAGAGCTGTGTGTCATGCTGTGCCTCTCCTCCACCCAGTTTTCTACTTTTACCAGAAAGATAACGATGCTTCTTTCTTTTTACTGATTTATTGAAGCATGGCCTCTGACCAATGTCTTCTCTTTGACCATCTAAAACTGAAGGCAACAATTATAATTATCACACCACTGTTACACAAAACAAAGAGATAATTATAAATTTCCTCATTAACCAATACTTACGGACAAATCTTGTCCAAAACAGCAACGCATCAACGTTGATATCAGTTTAATTCAGGAACTCTCCGGCATTACGTTCCGCCATCTTGGATCCGTCCGCATTCTCAACCAAACGTTGTCTCAAAACAACCACCAGGGGGAGTTCTAGGGCTGTTCACCAAAACTAGTTAATCCAGTTTAAGTTAGTAAAGGCAGAACGCGTTTCCTGATGACATCACCCAACAGTAATTTTTAAACTGACCAGACAATAAAAATACCGAGCACTAGGAACTGAACAATATATAAAACACAATACAGTCGTTAAAATAAATATCAAAGTTAAGACAAGTGAGCAGTGACATAAATACTTGATTGTGCTATAAAATGGAACTAAAATACATAAATCTGTCTCTTTTAGAGATTGTTTTTTCACGTGGTTACCTCATCTGGTGCTGGATGCCGTGCAGCTAAGAGGATTTTTGTTTTTATATTTTTAGACAGTTATGATGTGCAAACATAGAAACAAGGTGTTTTCACACGTGGTATCATCGACTACGATAATATCAGAAGAGTTGAGATGTTCATGCAGAGCAGAGAGAAGGAAGTTAAACCTTCTCCTCCATTGATCATAACCTGAGATCTCTGGCAAACTAAATAGATGAACTTCAAGCGTTGCCAGAACCAAACCAGAGTATTATGAAAGCAGTTCGATGTGATGCTTCAGATCTTCTATCAGTCTGTTGTGGAGACTAATCTCTTCTGCAGCATCAGAACCGCTGACTTCAAAAAGATCAACATGCTGATCAAAGAAAGGATTCTTCAGAAAATGAAGAATAATAGATAACTGTGAGAATGCTCTTCATTCTTCAGAGGCTTCCTAATACTCACTGTAACACTGACCTCTACAGGAGGTGCTTCCTACCCACAGCAACTACACAACTCTGAAGAAAGTTGGCTTAATTTCCCTTTAGAGTAAATATTTTTTTAGATGAGGAGGTTTTATCATGGTTTATTCAAGTTCAGACATGACTGATCGAGCTGGATTCCACCGCTACTTTAGGAAAAACGGATCTCCTTCTCAGGTTTCATCCCCACTTTGTGGGATTGGTTGGCTTAGCAGGTCGGTAGAGACAGGAAGAGACCAGAGCAGAACATTTGCTGCAGATGGTTCAGGCAAGCAGCAGAGTTAAACCTCCTGTAGGCCTGAAAGGAGGCGGCCTCCAGTCTGACAGGTTGGACCAGGAGTGGGTGGAGTTTCTGCAGAAACCTTTTACTGTCAGTTGTTCTGGTATTTCAGCTGCTGCAATGGCGGAGGCCAGGCCTTCTTTGTCTATTGAGGAGCTTTCAGATGACAGGCCTCCTTCCCATAGTGAGGAGAGTCCAGACCAAGACGAAACGTCTTCCTCCCCTACTGGATGGAGTTTTATTAAGAGTTGCATGGGAAAGCCCAAGAGCATTTGGTCATTTTTCCTCGATCTTCTGGGTCTCCTATTGTTTCTTCTCGACATCGTTTTGGACTTCAAGACTCTGGTGATGTTTGGCTTGAATAGGGAGTATGGATACTTCGCTGTTCTGCTGATTCTGCTCGTGGGCTCGGCCGTGCTCACACACACTTTCAGCTGGCTCTGGTACAAAGGTGATGAGTTTGCCATGATGACCAACCTGGAGAGGATTCTGTATCCCAACCTTGGATTTCTGCACATCTTCCATTTAGGAATCTACACCAGGTGGGTCCAATGCAAGCAGGACTGGGTTCCTCAGTTTTTCAGTCAAAACTTGTTTTAAGTTGCCTTCATTTGTTTTAATTGTAATGCTTTTAGATAGAAACGTTTAAAGTTTCCTGGTCTGAGGACATTAAACCAGGCCAGGTTTAATGTCCTCAGACATTAAACCTAAACATCGGCATGTCCTTACCTCAGTGTCGCTGTTTCTGTTCCAGGCATGCAGCCATTGCAACGGCTTCAATGGAAAACGTTCGCTTTCAGTCCGAGAAACTGAAGAAAATAATAAAGTACCGTAAACAGGATCAGAGAATTCTGGGGATCTTTGAGGTGTACTCGGAGAGCGCTCCTCAGGTCGTCCTCATGCTCAGCATCGCCCTGAGTGACGATGGCTGGACACCGACTGTCCTCACAGGTACAGATCCTCAGAGCTGAAGATCTAGAAGCTGTTTCATTCATTTATTCTTTAAATTATTTCACTGAGCCATGTTTCAAAAGCAATATATGGCTTTTATTGAATAATTTTCAGTAAATGTCATTACTTTTGTCAGTCTCAAGTTTTTTCAGTGACTATCAGACCTTCATGTTCTGATGCCAACAGATTGTTGACCGTTGGGTTCTTGGTGTCGTACCATTAGCTTCATCTCCTTTCTGAATGTTATTGTCTCTGTTTCTCCTCAGTGCGTAAGATCCTGGTCTCATTTGTGAGCATCATCTTCTCTGAGGTCAAGTACTACAAGTCAGTCATGTCCTGCCTCAGTGAGACCAACCAGTACTGGTGCTGCTCTTGTACGACAGTGATGCGGTTCGCGATCATCTTCCTCTGGAAGCTGCTCCTGGTGTTGAGTCGCCTTGTTGCCCTCGCCCTCTTCGCCTCCGTGGAGCCCTGCTTCATCTTCACCCACTTTGTCTGCTCCTGGCTGCTCCTGTTCTTTGTTGCCTCTTACATCGAGACGAAACAAGAAGACTCAGTCTTCAGGAAGTCTACCGTTGAGAAGTGGCTGTTCCGAGGCACTGTGGCCCTGATCTGGTACTTCAGCTGGTTCAGCGGCGTGGTGAAGAGGAGGACCAGCAAACTGATGCTGTTCTACCACCTCTACATGCTGGTGGACATCTGGGTCCTCTGTGGGTTGTGGTACTGGGGAATTAGCTCAAATCCGCTTCACTTAGAGATCTCATCTTTGAACATTGCAATCTTTGCTGGAAGTGTGCCCGTTTTTTATTTAATTGGATTGTTTTGGAAGGCGATTTATTTTTATGGCCTCCATCCAGATGTGGAGGAAAATAAGCTGGAAGAAGACAAGAAAGAGGAGAAGGAGAAAGAAGAGAAGAGAGATAAGTGGATGTGTGTGAAGAAACAAAAACAACTCATCTTTATGAAAATCATCTTCTATCTCTTTTATTTGTTGCCTGGCTTTAGTAAATGTTTTAAAAACCTTGAATCTGGTCCCAGCGAACCGCCTTGCAGCAACAGGAGGATGGAGGTACTGGCCAAGAGTTTCTACATAAAACAAGCTGACAAGCTTTGAGGATTCTCAGTAGGTTTTCTGCTGCAGGTGACTGATGAAAGGAAAGTTCATCTCTGACTCAAGATGCAACTATTGCGATGACCTCTGACCTGACCCTCCAGAGCCACATGAAGCCGGTTCCTCAGTGGACCTTCCAGCAGCTGCAGGACATTCAGGCCCAGAGGACGAAAGTCTCCGACCAGAGAAACTCATCCAGGATTTAGTGGCTCTGATTCCTGCAGCAGGTCAGACTGAGACCAGAAGCTGCAGCTGGAGATCTGACTAGAACCAGGAGGGTAGAGACACCACCTGGTTCTACACCACCCGGTTCTACACCACCCAGTTCTACACCACCTGGTTCTACACTGACCTAACCCTCAACCTGCTGGTTCTGGTTCTGATGCAGAAAAGAATAAACCTCCAGAAAGCTGAAAAACAGCCGAAACCCAGAGTTCATTTAAATCCAGACTAAAACCAGCTGGTTGGAGCTGCTTTTGAAACAGGATAAATGAAACATTTAACGATGCCACTTGACTAAATGTAACTGTTTTATTACTTTCTATTTTTATGATGCAGTGGCGCAACTGCACATTATTCAGGTGGATGCGAAACATAAATCGCTGCGCCCCTATGCGTTGCATACCCACTTTTTGCTCCTCTGTTATGACGTAAAGTACTTTGAACTGCCTTGTTGCTGAAATGTGCCATACAAATAAAATTTGATTTGATTGATTGATATTGCTTTAGTCTCTGAGAAATCTTGAACATTTTTCAGACCGGTCCGACCTGAACTGTGTTCATCCATCTGACTGCAGCATTCTGTCCCATCAACATTTAGAAACAGTAATCAAACTCTTTGTAACCAACCTTTATTCATAAAGCCCTTTAAGTGGAGATATAAAGGGCTTTATGAATAAATTTGATTATTATTATTATTATTGTTACCACTTGGCTGGATAACTGTCGTATCCTCCATGAAGGAGTCAGGGATTCATACATCTGAAAGCTGCTGCACGTCTCCAAACGGCCAAACACGATCGACTTTCCTCTGGATGTTAGACAGGCTCCATCATTTCTGCTTTTAATGCCTTCAGAAAGGATCCATGATTAGTTGCAGCAAACTTTAATTCATAAATATTTATTAGAAAAAAAATACAGTAAAAATAGTGGCTGCTGAGTAGTTGTTTTAAAAAAAAAAAAATTAAACAAAATATTGTCACACAACTGTGGCCATGTTGTTTACGCTGCAATGCATTCTGGGTAAATGACGACTGAGCACGTCATTCATCACAGCCAAATACGGTAAGACAGATGGGTACCGTTATTAAGCCTTTGCCATTTGAACCGGAGCTCGTTGAAATCAATGGGAACGTAGAAATCACAATGAAGATGAGGAGGAGCAAACGGAGGAAGAGGACAGAGTTAGCCGAAGCCAGTTGTGCGGCTGCTAGCTTCATAAATGGAACAATGAATGACACCTACCTCTGGTCGGACTGTGTGATCCGGTAAGTGGTTCTGTGGCTCTGTGTCCGGTCTGGTGTCAGGTTTAGGTTTTTTGGATACATTTTCGGCAGGCATTTGGTTTCAGCTTGTGATGGGAACAACCACCAATTAGCTCCTTCATCAATCTGCTCCTACAAATGACTCAAAGTCTTCTGGAGAGAAATGTTGAGAGCACAGATGTGGGTCCTCCAGAAGCTGTGCTCTTCCAACTGCTCTATCCCATTGCGCTCTTTTTTTCTTGTGGGAAGCGATGCAGACTCAACTCACTATTTCTGTTTGTTTTGCTGTTGTTTTTAAATTACCGCCAACAGTGACGTAGTGCGGCATTGTCTAAATTTACATCAGTCAAACATGATATAATAAATAAATGACTGTTAAAGGTGGCCTACTCTGTCCAGAGGGTTCCTGACTGCGTCATTAAGCCACCATGCTAATGACAAAATGGAAACCCTCACAGGTGAAAAACAAAAGATACACATTTTTTTCAAGTAATCATAAGTTTTTATCACAAACAGCAGCTGTTAATGAGAAAATGACAACATATTTTGGGCAACATGTTCAGTTAGTTGTGATCCCTTGAAGACCCGTCTCTTTTCTTTTAACTTTGAATAAATAATCATGATAAACAGTATTGAAGAAACTTAAGTTTTTAAAATCAGATTTCATGGTTTGAAATTAAAGAAACAAAATATGAACTGAGAGAGGATTTATTTTAAAAAACCAAAACGTCAGATGAATATTAAAAACAACTTCAGTTTGATGGATTCAATGTGGAATAATCAAAGAGTTAAAACTCTTTTTCACTCTTCAAATTTTAAAAACTGTAGAAAAACTAAAAAAAAAACCTAATACGGTAAGGTTTGATAATTTCTTTTATGTGTTTGTCTACTGTTTTGGCTGAAATTTCTTGAAGATATCTTTAGAAAAGTTGATTTTGATGATGTTGTACCTGTAACAGCCTGAAGGTGTCCTCATAACTAAACTCCTCTTGGTCAACAGTTTGGTTCTTGCCATTGACAGAAAATTAAATGTTTATTTATTTCTGCAATTGTTTTTCAGCACGGGGTGTTTATTTCTTTTTTGATTTGTGTATTAAAAGTTTTAAAATAATTGAAATAAAAAAAATTCAATAATCTTCAACGTCTGTGTTGCAGTTTGATTATCAACTAAACTCTTCAAGTAGAAATTTGCATTCAGGTTCTTATTTTGAAGTGTGTGAAGACTGCTTATGGAAAATGAAACTGGTGCTGAAGGTTGTCGTCTTTCAAAGTCCGATATAATCTGAAGTGAAGTCGGTTAGTTTCCCATACTGTGTTGGTGCAGCGCTTTATGTCAGCAGAAGGTCCGGATTGGCTAACCGGGATGTTCGGTCCGAATTGGGCCTCGATGTCATTTTATTTAGTTTGTTTTGGGTGCCGGTGTGCCGTCATGGCGCTGGGTCGATCATGTCCTGCTGCCGCTCCCCCTCCGGCCGAATCCTCTTTAGTTGTGGTGTGTTGAAAAGCTGTACCTGTTGTAATGACTGTGGCCACTAGGTGGCGCGCCCTTTGCTTAAGTAATTTCATGTTTTTGGGTTCAAACTATTAAAAAAATTTGAGTAATCATAAGTTTTCAAGTTTACTAAAGAAACATTTAATTCTTAAACATAATCAGCAGTTAGATTAGATGTTTTATTACTACTGTCTTATGTTTATACTGGATTTTTACATCTTTTCAGAACATTTTTCAGTGCGAAGTTTTGCTAAACAATCAGTTTTAAGTTAATTTGTGTAATTTTGTTATGACAAACGTAAAGCAGCTGTTTATATGAACTGCATTAAATGTTATAAATGTTGAAAGCCTTTGGGAACCAGGAGTATTGAGAATGTGACAAATGTTAATTTTGTCCAGTTTTAATTCATTTCTCCTGGAAATAATCCCAAATTTAGTAATCCCAAATTATCAGATTTTTCTGTGTAATAATCTGAACTGTTCAGTTTTGTCTCCCAGAAACCTGCGACAGTTGTGCCTTTTCTGTTTTTAAGAGTTATTAAAATATTTCCAGAGTAAAATATTAGTGATAAACGTTAATCCTATTACAGAACTCCAGATTAGGAATTTGAGATTAAAATAATCCTAATTTGATTCAGATCAGATTATTAAATGAAAACAACACAGATTTTACTCTTTTATTGATTTCCATTCTGCGGATCAAAGATGGCGGCTCTGCTGCTGACGGGACGCTTCAGCGCCCCCGGTGGCAGTTCCGCACTCGCCATGCTGGTTCCTGTTTGTGTTTTATTTTGAAAGGGATTCCAGGAATAACCACCGGATTGAGGCCCAGATCTCCAGATCTGTGTCCTGATCTGGGTTCTCCTGGTTCTGGTTCTGTTGGTTCTCCAGATTCTGGTTCTGTTGGTTCTCCTGGTTCTGTTGGTTCTCCTGGTTCTGTAGGTTCTGGTTCTGTTGGTTCTCCAGGTTCTGTTGGTTCTGGTTCTGTTGGTTCTACTGGTTCTGGTTCTGTTGGTTCTTTTGGTTCTGGTTCTCCTGGTACTGTTGGTTCCCCAGGTTCTGGTTCTGTTGGTTCTCCGGGTTCTGTTGGTTCTGGTTCTGTTGGTTCTCTAGGTTCTACTGGTTCTGGTTCTGTTGGTGCTCCTGGTTCTGTTGGTTCTCCAGGTTCTGTTGGTTCTTCTGGTTCTTTTGGTTCTGGTTCAGTTGGTTCTTCTGGTTCTGTTGGCTCTGGTTCTCCTGGTTCTGGTTCAGTTGGTTCTTTTGGTTCTGTTGGTTCTGGTTCTGTAGGTTCTCCAGGTTCTGGTTCTGTAGGTTCTATTGGTTCTCCAGGTTCTGTTGGTT
>NW_015114585.1:115434-116251 GCF_001443285.1 Poecilia latipinna
CTGGTTCTTTTGGTTCTGGTTCTCCTGGTTCTGTTGGTTCTGGTTCTCCAGGTTCTGTTGGTTCTCCAGGTTCTGTTGGTTCTGGTTCTCCAGGTTCTGTTGGTTCTCCAGGTTCTGTTGGTTCTTCTGGTTCTTTTGGTTCTGGTTCAGTTGGTTCTTCTGGTTCTGGTTCTGTTGGTTCTGGTTCTCCTGGTTCTGGTTCTGTTGGTTCTCCTGGTTCTGTTGGCTCTGGTTCTCCTGGTTCTGGTTCAGTTGGTTCTTTTGGTTCTGTTGGTTCTGGTTCTGTAGGTTCTCCAGGTTCTGGTTCTGTAGGTTCTATTGGTTCTCCAGGTTCTGTTGGTTTTGGTTCTCCAGGTTCTGTTGGTTCTCCAGGTTCTGTTGGTTCTCCTGGTTCTTTTGGTTCTGGTTCTCCTGGTTCTGTTGGTTCTGGTTCTCCAGGTTCTGTTGGTTCTCCTGGTTCTGTTGGTTCTGTTTCTCCTGGTTCTGTTGGTTCTGGTTCTCCAGGTTCTGTTGGTTCTCCTGGTTCTGTTGGTTCTCCTGGTTCTTTTGGTTCTGGTTCTGTTGGTTCTCCGGGTTCTGTTGGTTCTACTGGTTCTCCAGGTTCTGGTTCTGTTGGTTCTCCGGGTTCTGTTGGTTCTACTGGTTCTGGTTCTGTTGGTTCTGGTTCTCCTGGTTCTGTTGGTTCTCCAGGTTCTGTTGGTTCTCCTGGTTCTGGTTCTCCAGGTTTTGTTGGTTCTCCTGGTTCTGTTGGTTCTGGTTCTCCTGGTTCTGTTGGTTCTCCAGGTTCGGTTGGTTCTCCTGGTTCTGGTTCTCCTGG
>NW_015114585.1:122208-124512 GCF_001443285.1 Poecilia latipinna
AGGTTCTGTTGGTTCTGGTTCTCCTGGTTCTGTTGGTTCTCCAGGTTCTGTTGGTTCTGGTTCTCCTGGTTCTGTTGGTTCTCCAGGCTCTGTTGGTTCTCCTGGTTCTGTTGGTTCTCCAGGTTCTGTTGGTTCTCCTGGTTCTGGTTCTCCTGGTTCTGTTGGTTCTCCTGGTTCTGTAGGTTCTGGTTCTGTTGGTTCTCCAGGTTCTGTTGGTTCTGGTTCTCCAGGTTCTGTTGGTTCTGGTTCTCCTGGTTCTGTTGGTTCTCCAGGCTCTGTTGGTTCTCCTGGTTCTGTTGGTTCTCCAGGTTCTGTTGGTTCTCCTGGTTCTGGTTCTCCAGGCTCTGTTGGTTCTTCTGGTTCTCTTGGTTCTTCTGGTCCCGGTCCCTCTGGACCCTCCGGCCGGCCCGCGGTCGGCCCGCAGCTGCAGGTTCCCAGCTGGATGATGTTGCGGATCAGCTCGGCGCTGGGGAAGTCCATGCTGATGACGCCCAGGCAGCCGGCGCCGGCGGCGCCCCTGCGGCGGCGGACCAGGTCGCTGAGCTGGCGGTTGACGTAGCGGGCCAGCGCCTTGGGCCTGTGCAGCGCGGCGGCGGCGTTTTGGGTCAGCAGGATGTAATGGCCGCAGAGATGCCACCGGATGTGTCTGAGTTTCTTCTCTACGTCTTTCAGCTGGTTGGACTCAAAGAGGTAGGAACGGTGGTTCTCCGTTCCTAAGGGGAATTTCCTGTTCTGCAGAAAGACGATCTTCCCTCGGACCTGGCCCAGTTCTGGTACCGAGACCTTCCTCCAGATTCTGCCCTCAAACCTCTGCAGCTGCTGCTCCACCATCCCCGCCGCTTGGTCTTGGTATAGGCCGTGTAGCGTCACCTTCATCAGCACCGCCTCGCCCCCGTTCTCGTCCAGGAACGCCAGAACCTTCTTTACCACCGCGGTAAAGGTGACGCCCTGGGAAAAGTGCCAGTTGGCGTCTCGGATGCCGACCTCCTTGTTGGTGGGAAACCAGATCCCAGCGTGGATGTCCAGATAGCGGATCCCGACGTTCAGCTGCTTTTCCAGAGTCCATACCTGAGTCACAGCGAGCGGCCCTCCGCTCAGCGTCAGGCTCTCATGGGTTCCAGGAACCGCGATGGCGGAGACCAGAGTCGCATCAGGGATGGACGCCATCCACTTCCTGTTGAGGAGACCAGAGTCCAGCTCCGACTTGTCGTTGAAACCGACCCCTGTGCAAACACAGGAGGGCAATCTGGAGGAGGGAACGGTCGGAAGATGGTTACTGCCACAAGTCAAGAGCTTACATTTTCCATGGGAGAGCAGGATTTCATCTCTGAAAACTTGCAATCCATGGACTCAAACTGAATGCAAAAACTGAGAACAGAGAATATTTGAAAGAGAGCAAATATATTAAATCCTGCTCTCAAATTGAAAATGTTAATTCTTGACAGAGAATTTTACTGCCACAAGTCAAGAGCTTAAGTTTTCTATTTAAAAACAGGATTTCAACTCATTGCTCTCAAAACTTGTAATGCATGCGATCTAAAGGAGAACAGAGAATATTTGAAATATTTTGAGTGCAAAGATATAAAATCCTACACTCAAACTGAACATATGACCTGAGATGCGGCGATCAGGTTTTCTGCTGCCGATTCCAATACCGATCACCCATGAGGCCGATCTCTGCCGATCACCTAGACTGGTGGTTAATTTTTCAACTTGGGTATAAATGCTACTATGTGATCTTCCATAATGGAAAAATGATCTGGCAATAAATTCACATAATTTAGACATAAAACATGCAAAATACTTCCAGGCACAACACAGCAGCTACTCAGTCAACAGGACAACTGAAAAACCTGCAGTCAGTAAAACAATATTTAACAGCAAGACTCTCACCAGCCTAATTTATACATAAATAAATCTCATAACACTGCTTATATCAAATAATGTCAAGTAAAAAAGGAAACATTCACTCGATGTTAAACACAGGTTGCATCAAAATAAACAATCCTAAGTTACTCAATCAAAACTTTCTGAGAACATGGCTGTTTTGTTCTGGTTCTGATTGGTTGGTTCTGACGGAGCTGAGTAGTTCTGCAGAACACAGGAGGCAGAAGAGATTGATTATTTTTTCAGAGATTATCCGTCTTATGTTAGGACATAGTGAAAGTTTTAATACATATTGTTAAGAAAATAAATTTAAAATATGCTAGTTTTCAAACTAGCATATGTCTTGATTGAAATAGCCTAATTATAGTTTTCAGATTAATAACTTATTCTGCCCTATTGACCTTTATGTTTCCTGTA
>NW_015114585.1:129106-130981 GCF_001443285.1 Poecilia latipinna
AGTGAGATTTGATGAGAAACGGTGACGTTCAGTTCGGATGAATGCGACCTGGACGTGAGGTCGCATTTAGGTCGCATACGGATACGTATCGGATGGATATGGGTCAAATTCGAAAAAGAATCCGACCTGTGCTGTTCACACTGCCATAAAAAGATCGGATACAGGTCACATTATGTCAAAAAAATCGGAATTGGGTCGCTTCAGGCTGCAGTGTGAACGCACACTTTGACGAGCTTCAACCCCAAATTTTCTGCCGCAACACGCAAACTTCCCCATTCACTGTCAGAGCGTTAAAGTTCCACACGGCATCGCTTAGATCAGAGGTTCCCAAACATTTCTGGGCCTCTCTATGGATTACAAATAGCTGTCTGGTTGAACGATGTGTGTGGTGGTGGTGGGGGGTGAAGAGGATTCTTAGAGCCTCCCCGTCTCTAAGAAGGGGGGGAATCGATTTTTTTGGGGGGCAAAATAAATGTATGTCGCTGAACATAGACGACAACCCCAGTAGCCTACAGGCTTCTTGTCAAGCTTAAGGTGCTGTATTGATATTAGCTAGTCATCTTTTAGTTAGCATTACCTGCATCCAACAGCTTTACTGAACTCAGTCGGTTAGATTGGGGGAAAACTGAAAAGTTAGGATTAGGGTTTAAAGGCGGCTCGGAAAAACAGGTTACAACATGTTAACAACGGATTAAACAGTTTTAACTGCTGACAAAAGTGACAGAGGACACAGATATGGACGTGTAGAAGCCTCTATTGTATCAAATTGACATAGGAATAACAGAGTTGGCCATTCTAAGGTAAAAACCCAGCGCATACAGTGTTCATGTTTTTTTTTGTTTTTTGTTTGTCATCCAGTCGGCTTCCCACGCCCACCCTGCAATGGCACGGCGCACCCCGTAGGGGGCGCGCCCCACAGTTTGGGAACCTCTGGTTTAGGATTTGCTGCTGCCTGCATAATGTGAAGGAAAGAGGAGATGAGCTGCACACGCAGGCTGCGAAGGAGGTACAGGTGATCAGCAACAAGAGACCGTGATCAGCGATCACCAATCGTACAGTTTTTCACGGAAATTGGGCAATATTGATCGATGGCCGATCGATCGGCACACCTCTTGACTCTTGACTTTTGGCAGTAAAATTTCGCTGTAGCTGCTGCTGAGTTCTCGTTCAAAGATTCTCTGCTTTTCGTCAAATCTTAGTCTTCACACTCAACTTTGTTTCTCGCAGACTTTTCTCCTCATGCAGAAAAGTCTGCATGAGGAGAGGTTTGTACCACACCTCTTCATTGCTTTTCAATTCTTTTCACTATCTCTCAAATCGAGGACAATTGTCACCTAGCAACTGTGCTAGGAACATAAAATACTGCTTTCAAATTCAAAATGTAAGCTCATGACTTTTGGCAGTAAAATTCCCCTGTAGCTGCTGAGTCCTGCTGGATCTGGAAGGTCAAATGAAGATGAAGACTTACAGGGAGAAGAGCCAGAGGTAGAGCTGGATCTCCATGCTGGTTTCTGTGGTTAAACCGTTAGTCAGGTTTTGTCCGAGTTCGTCTTCTCGATGTCCTCACATTGTGTTGGCAGCGGTCACTAGTGACCAAACTGTCTCACAAAGGTAATTGTCTGCTGAGCCGGGAGCCGCTCTGGGAGATAAACAGACATTTGCATGTTTTACTCTAATCTGGTCTTCTAAGCGTGGAGGACAGAGATGGACGTCCTAAAGTGACGGCTCCGTTTGGATAGTAAAATGTGTCTCGGCGGCCGGGGGGAGGAGACAGTTGGACTCAGATCCGACTCTAGTATACCTTGGTCTACAAAGGACACCCTGGTCAGGGGACACCCTGGTCAGGGGACACCCTGGTCAGGGGACACCCTGGTC
>NW_015114585.1:137387-137796 GCF_001443285.1 Poecilia latipinna
CCAGGTTTGCCCCAGTTTGGCCCCCAGTTTGGCTCCAGTTTCTCTCCAGTTTGGCCCCAGTTTGGCCCAAGTTTTGCCCCAGTTTGGCTCCAGGTTTGCCCCAGTTTGGCCCCCAGTTTGGCTCCAGTTTCTCTCCAGTTTGGCCCCAGTTTGACCCAATTTTTGCTCCAGTTTGGCTCCAGGTTTGCCCCAGTTTGGCCCCCAGTTTGGCTCCAGTTTCTCTCCAGTTTGGCCCCAGTTTGGCCCAAGTTTTGCCCCAGTTTGGCTCCAGTTTGACCTCAGTTTCACCCCGGTTTGGCCCCAGTTTGGTTCCAGTTTTGCCCCAGTTTGGCTCCAGTTTCTCTCCAGTTTGGCTCCAGGTTTGCCCCAGTTTGGCCCCAGTTTGGTTCCAGTTTTGCCCCAGTTTGGC